>NW_027276511.1:0-38652 GCF_030028105.1 Mobula birostris | reverse complement strand
AGGGCATGAGATTCAGGGCATTATTTTCAGGACAGGAGATTCAGGGCATGAGTTTCAGGGCATGAGTTTCAGGGCACGAGATTCAGGGCATGAGATTCAGGGCTTCATTTTCAGGGCAGGAGATTCAGGGCAGGTGTTTCAGTGCAGGAGTTTCAGGGCACGAGATTCAGGGCATGAGATTCAGGGCATGAGTTTCAGAGCATGAGTTTCAGGGCATGAGTTTCAGGGCAGGAGTTTCAGGGCATGTGATTCAAGGCGTGAGTTTCAGGATATGAGATTCATGGCATGAGTTTCAGTGCAGGTGTTTCAGGGCATGAGATTCAGGGCATGAGTTTCAGTGCATGAGTTTGAGGGCAGGAGTTTCAAGGCATGAGATTCAGGGCATGAGTTTCAGTGCATGAGTTTGAGGGCAGGAGTTTCAGGGCATGAGATTCAGGGCATGAGTTTCAGGGCATGAGATTCAGGGCAGGTATTTCAGGGCATGTAATTGAGGGCATGAGTTTCTGGGCAGATGATTCAGGGCATGAGTTTTAGGGCATGTGATTCAGGGCATGAGTTTCAGTGCATGAGTTTCAGGGCAGGAGTTTCAGGATATGTGATGTAGGGCATGAGTTTCAGGGCATGAGATTCAGGGCTTGAGATTCAGGGCATGAGTTTCAGAGCATGAGATTCAGGGCATGAGATTCAGGGCATGATTTTCAAAGCAGGAGATTCAGGGCAGGTGTTTCAGTGCAGGAGTTTCAGGGCATGAGATTCAGGGCATGAGATTCAGGGCATGAGTTTCAGGACAGGAGATTCAGGGCATGAGTTTCAGGGCATGAGTTTCAGGGCATGAGATTCAGGGCATGAGATTCAGGGCTTCATTTTCAGGACAGGAGATTCAGGGCAGGTGTTTCAGTGCAGGAGTTTCATGGCACGAGATTCAGGGCATGAGATTCCGGGCATGAGTTTCAGGGCATGAGTTTCAGGGCATAAGTTTCAGGGCAGGAGTTTCAGGGCATGTGATTCAAGGCGTGAGTTTCAGGATATGAGATTCATGGCATGAGTTTCAGTGCAGGTGTTTCAGGGCATGAGATTCAGGGCATGAGTTTCAGTGCATGAGTTTGAGGGCAGGAGTTTCAAGGCATGAGATTCAGGGCATGAGTTTCAGTGCATGAGTTTGAGGGCAGGAGTTTCAGGGCATGAGATTCAGGGCATGAGTTTCAGGGCATGAGATTCAGGGCAGGTATTTCAGGGCATGTAATTCAGGGCATGAGTATCTGGGCAGATGATTCAGGGCATGAGTTTTAGGGCATGTGATTCAGGGCATGAGTTTCTGGGCAGATGATTCAGGGCATGAGTTTTAGGGCATGTGATTCAGGGCATGAGTTTCAGTGCATGAGTTTCAGGGCAGGAGTTTCAGGGTATGTGATTTAGGGCATGAGTTTCAGGGCATGAGATTCAGGGCTTGAGTTTCAGGGCATGAGGTTCAGGGCATGAGTTTCAGGGCATGAGATTCAGGGCTTGAGTTTCAGTGCAGGAACTTGAGGGCATGAGATTCAGTGCACGAGTTTCAGAGCATGAGATTCAGGGCATGAGATTCAGGTCATGATTTTCAAGGCAGGAGATTCAGGGCAGGTGTTTCAGTGCAGGAGTTTCAGGACATGAGATTCAGGGCATGAGTTTCAGTGCAGTAACTTGAGGTCATGAGATTCAGTGCACGAGTTTCAGAGCGTGAGTTTCAGGACAGGAAATTCAGGGCATGAGTTTCAGGGCATGAGTTTCAGGGCAGGAGTTTCAGGGCATGTGATTCAGGGCGTGAGTTTCAGGATATGAGATTCATGGCATGAGTTTCAGTGCAGGAGTTTCAGGGCATGAGATTCAGGGCATGAGTTTCAGAGCATGAGATTCAGGGCATGAGATTCAGGGCATGATTTTCAGGGCAGGAGATTCAGGGCAGGTGTTTCAGTGCAGGAGTTTCAGGGCATGAGATTCAGGGCATGAGATTCAGGGCATGAGTTTCAGGACAGGAGATTCAGGGCATGAGTTTCAGGGCATGAGTTTCAGGGCATGAGATTCAGGGCATGAGATTCAGGGCTTCATTTTCAGGGCAGGAGATTCAGGGCAGGT
This sequence comes from Mobula birostris, assembly GCF_030028105.1. Taxonomy (NCBI): domain Eukaryota; kingdom Metazoa; phylum Chordata; class Chondrichthyes; order Myliobatiformes; family Myliobatidae; genus Mobula; species Mobula birostris. The sequence continues at coordinate 36,543 of NW_027276511.1, read as the reverse complement.
GTTTCAGTGCAGGAGTTTCAGGGCACGAGATTCAGGGCATGAGATTCAGGGCATGAGTTTCAGGGCATGAGTTTCAGGGCAGGAGTTTCAGGGCATGTGATTCAAGGCGTGAGTTTCAGGATATGAGATTCATGGCATGAGTTTCAGTGCAGGTGTTTCAAGGCATGAGATTCAGGGCATGAGTTTCAGTGCATGAGTTTGAGGGCAGGAGTTTCAAGGCATGAGATTCAGGGCATGAGTTTCAGTGCATGAGTTTGAGGGCAGGAGTTTCAGGGCATGAGATTAAGGGCATGAGTTTCAGGGCATGAGATTCAGGGCAGGTATTTCAGGGCATGTAATTCAGGGCATGAGTTTCTGGGCAGATGATTCAGGGCATGAGTTTTAGGGCATGTGATTCAGGGCATGAGTTTCAGTGCATGAGTTTCAGGGCAGGAGTTTCAGGGTATGTGATGTAGGGCATGAGTTTCAGGGCATGTGATTCAGGGCGTGAGTTTCAGGATATGAGATTCATGGCATGAGTTTCAGTGCAGGAGTTTCAGGGCATGAGATTCAGGGCATGAGTTTCAGAGCATGAGATTCAGGGCATGAGATTCAGGGCATGATTTTCAGGGCAGGAGATTCAGGGCAGGTGTTTCAGTGCAGGAGTTTCAGGGCATGAGATTCAGGGCATGAGATTCAGGGCATGAGTTTCAGGACAGGAGATTCAGGGCATGAGTTTCAGGGCGTGAGTTTCAGGATATGAGATTCATGGCATGAGTTTCAGTGCAGGAGTACCAGGGCACGAGAATCGGGGCATGAGTTTCAGGGCATGAGTTTCAGGGCATGAGATTCAGGGCAGGTGTTTCAGTGCAGGAGTTTCAGGGCACGAGATTCAGGGCATGAGATTCAGAGCATTAGTTTCAGAGCATGAGTTTCAGGGCATGAGTTTCAGGGCAGGAGTTTCAGGGCATGTGATTCAAGGCGTGAGTTTCAGGATATGAGATTCATGGCATGAGTTTCAGTGCAGGTGTTTCAGGGCATGAGATTCAGGGCATGAGTTTCAGTGCATGTGTTTGAGGGCAGGAGTTTCAAGGCATGAGATTCAGGGCATGAGTTTCAGTGCATGAGTTTCAGGGCAGGAGTTTCAGGGCATGAGATTCAGGGCATGAGTTTCAGGGCATGAGATTCAGGGCAGGTATTTCAGGGCATGTAATTCAGGGCATGAGTTTCTGGGCAGATGATTCAGGGCATGAGTTTTAGGGCATGTGATTCAGGGCATGAGTTTCAGTGCATGAGTTTCAGGGCAGGAGTTTCAGAATATGTGATTTAGAGCATGAGTTTCAGGGCATGAGATTCAGGGCTTGAGTTTCAGGGCATGAGGTTCAGGGCATGAGTTTCAGGGCATGAGATTCAGGGCATGAGTTTCAGTGCAGGAACTTGAGGGCATGAGATTCAGTGCACGAGTTTCAGAGCATGAGATTCAGGGCATGAGATTCAGGGCATGAGTTTCAGGGCATGAGATTCAGGGCAGGTATTTCAGGGCATGTAATTCAGGGCATGAGTTTCTGGGCAGATGATTCAGGGCAGGAATTTTAGTGCATGTGATTCAGGGCATGAGTTTCAGTGCATGAGTTTCAGGGCAGTAGTTTCACGGTATGTGATTTAGGGCATGAGTTTCAGGGCATGAGATTCAGGGCATGAGTTTCAGCGCAGGAGTTTTAGGGCATGTGATTCAGGGCATGAGTTTGAGTGCATGAGTTTCAGGGCAGGAGTTTCAGGGTATGTGAATTAGGGCATGAGTTTCAGGGCATGAGATTCAGGGCTTGAGTTTCAGGGCATGAGATTCAGGGCATGAGATTCAGGGCATGAGTTTCAGGACAGGAGATTCAGGGCATGAGTTTCAGGGCATGAGTTTCAGGGCAGGAGTTTCAGGGAATGAGATTCAGGGCATGAGTTTCAGGGTAGGTGATTCAGGGCAGGAGTTTCAGGACATGAGATTCAGGGCATGAGTTTCAGTGCAGGAACTTGAGGTCATGAGATTCAGTGCACGAGTTTCACAGCATGAGATTACGGGCATGAGATTCAGGGCATGAGTTTCAGGGCAGGAGATTCAGGGCAGGTGCTTCAGTGCAGGAGTTTCAGGGCATGAGATTCAGGGCATGAGTTTCAGGGCATGAGATTCAGGGCATGAGTTTCAGAGCATGAGATTCAGGGCATGAGATTCAGGGCATGATTTTCAGGGCAGGAGATTCAGGGCAGGTGTTTCAGTGCAGGAGTTTCAGGGCATGAGATTCAGGGCATGAGATTCAGGGCATTATTTTCAGGACAGGAGATTCAGGGCATGAGTTTCAGGGCATGAGTTTCAGGGCACGAGATTCAGGGCATGAGATTCAGGGCTTCATTTTCAGGGCAGGAGATTCAGGGCAGGTGTTTCAGTGCAGGAGTTTCAGGGCACGAGATTCAGGGCATGAGATTCAGGGCCTGAGTTTCAGAGCATGAGTTTCAGGGCATGAGTTTCAGGGCAGGAGTTTCAGGGCATGTGATTCAAGGCGTGAGTTTCAGGATATGAGATTCATGGCATGAGTTTCAGTGCAGGTGTTTCAGGGCATGAGATTCAGGGCATGAGTTTCAGTGCATGAGTTTGAGGGCAGGAGTTTCAAGGCATGAGATTGAGGGCATGAGTTTCAGTGCATGAGTTTGAGGGCAGGAGTTTCAGGGCATGAGATTCAGGGCATGAGTTTCAGGGCATGAGATTCAGGGCAGGTATTTCAGGGCATGTAATTGAGGGCATGAGTTTCTGGGCAGATGATTCAGGGCATGAGTTTTAGGGCATGTGATTCAGGGCATGAGTTTCAGTGCATGAGTTTCAGGGCAGGAGTTTCAGGATATGTGATGTAGGGCATGAGTTTCAGGGCATGAGATTCAGGGCTTGAGATTCAGGGCATGAGTTTCAGAGCATGAGATTCAGGGCATGAGATTCAGGGCATGATTTTCAAAGCAGGAGATTCAGGGCAGGTGTTTCAGTGCAGGAGTTTCAGGGCATGAGATTCAGGGCAGGTGTTTCAGTGCAGGAGTTTCATGGCACGAGATTCAGGGCATGAGATTCCGGGCATGAGTTTCAGGGCATGAGTTTCAGGGCATAAGTTTCAGGGCAGGAGTTTCAGGGCATGTGATTCAAGGCGTGAGTTTCAGGATATGAGATTCATGGCATGAGTTTCAGTGCAGGTGTTTCAGGGCATGAGATTCAGGGCATGAGTTTCAGTGCATGAGTTTGAGGGCAGGAGTTTCAAGGCATGAGATTCAGGGCATGAGTTTCAGTGCATGAGTTTGAGGGCAGGAGTTTCAGGGCATGAGATTCAGGGCATGAGTTTCAGGGCATGAGATTCAGGGCAGGTATTTCAGGGCATGTAATTCAGGGCATGAGTATCTGGGCAGATGATTCAGGGCATGAGTTTTAGGGCATGTGATTCAGGGCATGAGTTTCTGGGCAGATGATTCAGGGCATGAGTTTTAGGGCATGTGATTCAGGGCATGAGTTTCAGTGCATGAGTTTCAGGGCAGGAGTTTCAGGGTATGTGATTTAGGGCATGAGTTTCAGGGCATGAGATTCAGGGCTTGAGTTTCAGGGCATGAGGTTCAGGGCATGAGTTTCAGGGCATGAGATTCAGGGCTTGAGTTTCAGTGCAGGAACTTGAGGGCATGAGATTCAGTGCACGAGTTTCAGAGCATGAGATTCAGGGCATGAGATTCAGGTCATGATTTTCAAGGCAGGAGATTCAGGGCAGGTGTTTCAGTGCAGGAGTTTCAGGACATGAGATTCAGGGCATGAGTTTCAGTGCAGTAACTTGAGGTCATGAGATTCAGTGCACGAGTTTCAGAGCGTGAGTTTCAGGACAGGAAATTCAGGGCATGAGTTTCAGGGCATGAGTTTCAGGGCAGGAGTTTCAGGGCATGTGATTCAGGGCGTGAGTTTCAGGATATGAGATTCATGGCATGAGTTTCAGTGCAGGAGTTTCAGGGCATGAGATTCAGGGCATGAGTTTCAGAGCATGAGATTCAGGGCATGAGATTCAGGGCATGATTTTCAGGGCAGGAGATTCAGGGCAGGTGTTTCAGTGCAGGAGTTTCAGGGCATGAGATTCAGGCATGAGATTCAGGGCATGAGTTTCAGGACAGGAGATTCAGGGCATGAGTTTCAGGGCATGAGTTTCAGGGCATGAGATTCAGGGCATGAGATTCAGGGCTTCATTTTCAGGGCAGGAGATTCAGGGCAGGTGTTTCAGTGCAGGAGTTTCAGGGCACGAGATTCAGGGCATGAGATTCAGGGCATGAGTTTCAGGGCATGAGTTTCAGGGCAGGAGTTTCAGGGCATGTGATTCAAGGCGTGAGTTTCAGGATATGAGATTCATGGCATGAGTTTCAGTGCAGGTGTTTCAAGGCATGAGATTCAGGGCATGAGTTTCAGTGCATGAGTTTGAGGGCAGGAGTTTCAAGGCATGAGATTCAGGGCATGAGTTTCAGTGCATGAGTTTGAGGGCAGGAGTTTCAGGGCATGAGATTAAGGGCATGAGTTTCAGGGCATGAGATTCAGGGCAGGTATTTCAGGGCATGTAATTCAGGGCATGAGTTTCTGGGCAGATGATTCAGGGCATGAGTTTTAGGGCATGTGATTCAGGGCATGAGTTTCAGTGCATGAGTTTCAGGGCAGGAGTTTCAGGGTATGTGATGTAGGGCATGAGTTTCAGGGCATGTGATTCAGGGCGTGAGTTTCAGGATATGAGATTCATGGCATGAGTTTCAGTGCAGGAGTTTCAGGGCATGAGATTCAGGGCATGAGTTTCAGAGCATGAGATTCAGGGCATGAGATTCAGGGCATGATTTTCAGGGCAGGAGATTCAGGGCAGGTGTTTCAGTGCAGGAGTTTCAGGGCATGAGATTCAGGGCATGAGATTCAGGGCATGAGTTTCAGGACAGGAGATTCAGGGCATGAGTTTCAGGGCATGAGTTTCAGGGCATGAGATTCAGGGCATGAGATTCAGGGCTTCATTTTCAGGGCAGGAGATTCAGGGCAGGTGTTTCAGTGCAGGAGTTTCAGGGCACGAGATTCAGGGCATGAGATTCAGGGCATGAGTTTCAGGGCATGAGTTTCAGGGCAGGAGTTTCAGGGCATGTGATTCAAGGCGTGAGTTTCAGGATATGAGATTCATGGCATGAGTTTCAGTGCAGGTGTTTCAAGGGATGAGATTCAGGGCATGAGTTTCAGTGCATGAGTTTGAGGGCAGGAGTTTCAAGGCATGAGATTCAGGGCATGAGTTTCAGTGCATGAGTTTGAGGGCAGGAGTTTCAGGGCATGAGATTAAGGGCACGAGTTTCAGGGCATGAGATTCAGGGCAGGTATTTCAGGGCATGTAATTCAGGGCATGAGTTTCTGGGCAGATGATTCAGGGCATGAGTTTTAGGGCATGTGATTCAGGGCATGAGTTTCAGTGCATGAGTTTCAGGGCAGGAGTTTCAGGGTATGTGATGTAGGGCATGAGTTTCAGGGCATGAGATTCAGGGCTTGAGATTCAGGGCATGAGTTTCAGAGCATGAGATTCAGGGCATGAGATTCAGGGCATGATTTTCAGGGCAGGAGATTCAGGGCAGGTGTTTCAGTGCAGGAGTTTCAGGGCATGAGATTCAGGGCATGAGATTCAGGGCATGAGTTTCAGGACAGGAGATTCAGGGCATGAGTTTCAGGGCGTGAGTTTCAGGGCATGAGATTCAGGGCATGAGATTCAGGGCTTCATTTTCAGGGCAGGAGATTCAGGGCAGGTGTTTCAGTGCAGGAGTTTCAGGGCACGAGATTTAGGGCATGAGATTCAGGGCATGAGTTTCAGGGCATGAGTTTCAGGGCATGAGTTTCAGGGCAGGAGTTTCAGGGCATGTGATTCAAGGCGTGAGTTTCAGGATATGAGTTTCAGGGCATGAGTTTCAGGGCAGGATTTTAAGGGCATGTGATTCAAGGCGTGAGTTTCAGGATATGAGATTCATGGCATGAGTTTCAGTGCAGGTGTTTCAGCGTATGAGATTCAGGGCATGAGTTTCAGTGCATGAGTTTGAGGGCAGGAGTTTCAAGGCATGAGATTCAGGGCATGAGTTTCAGTGCATGAGTTTGAGGGCAGGAGTTTCAGGGCATGAGATTCAGGGCATGAGTTTCAGGTCATGAGATTCAGGGCAGGTATTTCAGGGCATGTAATTGAGGGCATGAGTTTCTGGGCAGATGATTCAGGGCATGAGTTTTAGGGCATGTGATTCAGGGCATGAGTTTCAGAGCATGAGTTTCAGGGCAGGAGTTTCAGGGTATGTGATGTAGGGCATGAGTTTCAGGGCATGAGATTCAGGGCTTGAGATTCAGGGCATGAGTTTTCAGAGCATGAGATTCAGGGCATGAGATTCAGGGCATGATTTTCAGGGCAGGAGATTCAGGGCAGGTGTTTCAGTGCAGGAGTTTCATGGCATGAGATTCTGGGCATGAGATTCAGGGCATGAGTTTCAGGACAGGAGATTCAGGGCATGAGTTTCAGGGCATGAGTTTCAGGGCATGAGATTCAGGGCATGAGATTCAGGGCTTCATTTTCAGGGCAGGAGATTCAGGGCAGTTGTTTCAGTGCAGGAGTTTCATGGCACGAGATTCAGGGCATGAGATTCCGGGCATGAGTTTCAGGGCATGAGTTTCAGGGCATGAGTTTCAGGGCAGGAGTTTCAGGGCATGTGATTCAAGGCGTGAGTTTCAGGATATGAGATCATAGCATGAGTTTCAGTGCAGGTGTTTCAGGGCATGAGATTCAGGGCATGAGTTTCAGTGCATGAGTTTGAGGGCAGGAGTTTCAAGGCATGAGATTCAGGGCATGAGTTTCAGTGCATGAGTTTGAGGGCAGGAGTTTCAGGGCATGAGATTCAGGGCATGAGTTTCAGGGCATGAGATTCAGGGCAGGTATTTCAGGGCATGTAATTCAGGGCATGAGTTTCTGGGCAGATGATTCAGGGCATGAGTTTTAGGGCATGTGATTCAGGGCATGAGTTTCAGTGCATGAGTTTCAGGGCAGGAGTTTCAGGGTATGTGATTTAGGGCATGAGTTTCAGGGCATGAGATTCAGGGCTTGAGTTTCAGGGCATGAGGTTCAGGGCATGAGTTTCAGGGCATGAGATTCAGGGCTTGAGTTTCAGTGCAGGTGTTTCAGGGCATGAGATTCAGGGCATGAGTTTCAGTGCATGAGTTTGAGGGCAGGAGTTTCAAGGCATGAGATTCAGGGCATGAGTTTCTGGGCAGATGATTCAGGGCATGAGTTTTAGGGCATGTGATTCAGGGCATGAGTTTCAGTGCATGAGTTTCAGGGCAGGAGTTTCAGGGTATGTGATTTAGGGCATGAGTTTCAGGGCATGAGATTCAGGGCTTGAGTTTCAGGGCATGAGGTTCAGGGCATGAGTTTCAGGGCATGAGATTCAGGGCTTGAGTTTCAGTGCAGGAACTTGAGGGCATGAGATTCAGTGCACGAGTTTCAGAGCATGAGATTCAGGGCATGAGATTCAGGTCATGATTTTCAAGGCAGGAGATTCAGCGCAGGTGTTTCAGTGCAGGAGTTTCAGGACATGAGATTCAGGGCATGAGTTTCAGTGCAGTAACTTGAGGTCATGAAATTCAGTGCACGAGTTTCAGAGCGTGAGATTCAGGGCATGAGATTCAGGGCATGAGTTTCAGGGCAGGAGATTCAGGGCAGGTGTTTCAGTGCAGGAGTTTCAGGGCATGAGATTCAGGACATGAGATTCAGGGCATGAGTTTCAGGGCATGAGATTCAGGGCAGGTATTTCAGGGCATGTAATTCAGGGCATGAGTTTCTGGGCAGATGATTCAGGGCAGGAATTTTAGTGCATGTGATTCAGGGCATGAGTTTCAGTGCATGAGTTTCAGGGCAGTAGTTTCAGGGTATGTGATTTAGGGCATGAGTTTCAGGGCATGAGATTCAGGGCATGAGTTTCAGCGCAGGAGTTTTAGGGCATGTGATTCAGGGCATGAGTTTGAGTGCATGAGTTTCAGAGCCGGAGTTTCAGGGTATGTGAATTAGGGCATGAGTTTCAGGGCATGAGATTCAGGGCTTGAGTTTCAGGGCATGAGATTCAGGGCATGAGATTCAGGGCATGAGTTTCAGGACAGGAGTTTCAGGGCATGAGTTTCAGGGCATGAGTTTCAGGGCATGAGTTTCAGGGCAGGAGTTTCAGGGCATGAGATTCAGGGCATGAGTTTCAGGGTAGGTGATTCAGGGCAGGAGTTTCAGGACATGAGATTCAGGGCATGAGTTTCAGTGCAGGAACTTGAGGTCATGAGATTCAGTGCACGAGTTTCACAGCATGAGATTACGGGCATGAGATTCAGGGCATGAGTTTCAGGGCAGGAGATTCAGGGCAGGTGCTTCAGTGCAGGAGTTTCAGGGCATGAGATTCAGGGCATGAGTTTCAGGGCATGAGATTCAGGGCATGAGTTTCAGAGCATGAGATTCAGGGCATGAGATTCAGGGCATGATTTTCAGGGCAGGAGATTCAGGGCAGGTGTTTCAGTGCAGGAGTTTCAGGGCATGAGATTCAGGGCATGAGATTCAGGGCATTAGTTTCAGGACAGGAGATTCAGGGCATGAGTTTCAGGGCATGAGTTTCAGGGCACGAGATTCAGGGCATGAGATTCAGGGCTTCATTTTCAGGGCAGGAGATTCAGGGCAGGTGTTTCAGGGCATGAGATTCAGGGCATGAGTTTCAGTGCATGAGTTTGAGGGCAGGAGTTTCAAGGCATGAGATTCAGGGCATGAGTTTCAGTGCATGAGTTTGAGGGCAGGAGTTTCAGGGCATGAGATTCAGGGCATGAGTTTCAGGGCATGAGATTCAGGGCAGGTATTTCAGGGCATGTAATTGAGGGCATGAGTTTCTGGGCAGATGATTCAGGGCATGAGTTTTAGGGCATGTGATTCAGGGCATGAGTTTCAGTGCATGAGTTTCAGGGCAGGAGTTTCAGGGTATGTGATGTAGGGCATGAGTTTCAGGGCATGAGATTCAGGGCTTGAGATTCAGGGCATGAGTTTCAGAGCATGAGATTCAGGGCATGAGATTCAGGGCATGATTTTCAGGGCAGGAGATTCAGGGCAGGTGTTTCAGTGCAGGAGTTTCAGGGCATGAGATTCAGGGCATGAGATTCAGGGCATGAGTTTCAGGACCGGAGATTCAGGCATGAGTTTCAGGGCATGAGTTTCAGGGTTTGAGATTCAGGGCATGAGATTCAGGGCTTCATTTTCAGGGCAGGAGATTCAGGGCAGGTGTTTCAGTGCAGGAGTTTCATGGCACGAGATTCAGGGCATGAGATTCAGGGCATGAGTTTCAGGGCATGAGTTTCAGGGCATAAGTTTCAGGGCAGGAGTTTCAGGGCATGTGATTCAAGGCGTGAGTTTCAGGATATGAGATTCATGGCATGAGTTTCAGTGCAGGTGTTTCAGGGCATGAGATTCAGGGCATGAGTTTCAGTGCATGAATTTGAGGGCAGGAGTTTCAAGGCATGAGATTCAGGGCATGAGTTTCAGTGCATGAGTTTGAGGGCAGGAGTTTCAGGGCATGAGATTCAGGGCAGGTATTTCAGGGCATGTAATTCAGGGCATGAGTTTCTGGGCAGATGATTCAGGGCATGAGTTTTAGGGCATGTGATTCAGGGCATGAGTTTCTGGGCAGATGATTCAGGGCATGAGTTTTAGGGCATGTGATTCAGGGCATGAGTTTCAGTGCATGAGTTTCAGGGCAGGAGTTTCAGGGTATGTGATTTAGGGCATGAGTTTCAGGGCATGAGATTCAGGGCTTGAGTTTCAGGGCATGAGGTTCAGGGCATGAGTTTCAGGGCATGAGATTCAGGGCTTGAGTTTCAGTGCAGGAACTTGAGGGCATGAGATTCAGTGCACGAGTTTCAGAGCATGAGATTCAGGGCATGAGATTCAGGTCATGATTTTCAAGGCAGGAGATTCAGGGCAGGTGTTTCAGTGCAGGAGTTTCAGGACATGAGATTCAGGGCATGAGTTTCAGTGCAGTAACTTGAGGTCATGAGATTCAGTGCACGAGTTTCAGAGCGTGAGTTTCAGGACAGGAAATTCAGGGCATGAGTTTCAGGGCATGAGTTTCAGGGCAGGAGTTTCAGGGCATGTGATTCAGGGCGTGAGTTTCAGGATATGAGATTCATGGCATGAGTTTCAGTGCAGGAGTTTCAGGGCATGAGATTCAGGGCATGAGTTTCAGAGCATGAGATTCAGGGCATGAGATTCAGGGCATGATTTTCAGGGCAGGAGATTCAGGGCAGGTGTTTCAGTGCAGGAGTTTCAGGGCATGAGATTCAGGGCATGAGATTCAGGGGTTCATTTTCAGGGCAGGAGATTCAGGGCAGGTGTTTCAGTGCAGGAGTTTCAGGGCACGAGATTCAGGGCATGAGATTCAGGGCATGAGTTTCAGGGCATGAGATTCAGGGCAGGTATTTCAGGGCATGTAATTCAGGGCATGAGTTTCTGGGCAGATGATTCAGGGCATGAGTTTTAGGGCATGTGATTCAGGGCATGAGTTTCAGTGCATGAGTTTCAGGGCAGGAGTTTCAGGGTATGTGATGTAGGGCATGAGTTTCAGGGCATGAGATTCAGGGCTTGAGATTCAGGGCATGAGTTTCAGAGCATGAGATTCAGGGCATGAGATTCAGGGCATGATTTTCAGGGCAGGAGATTCAGGGCAGGTGTTTCAGTGCAGGAGTTTCAGGGCATGAGATTCAGGGCATGAGATTCAGGGCATGAGTTTCAGGACAGGAGATTCAGGGCATGAGTTTCAGGGCGTGAGTTTCAGGGCATGAGATTCAGGGCATGAGATTCAGGGCTTCATTTTCAGGGCAGGAGATTCAGGGCAGGTGTTTCAGTGCAGGAGTTTCAGGGCACGAGATTTAGGGCATGAGATTCAGGGCATGAGTTTCAGGGCATGAGTTTCAGGGCATGAGTTTCAGGGCAGGAGTTTCAGGGCATGTGATTCAAGGCGTGAGTTTCAGGATATGAGTTTCAGGGCATGAGTTTCAGGGCAGGAGTTTAAGGGCATGTGATTCAAGGCGTGAGTTTCAGGATATGAGATTCATGGCATGAGTTTCAGTGCAGGTGTTTCAGGGTATGAGATTCAGGGCATGAGTTTCAGTGCATGAGTTTGAGGGCAGGAGTTTCAAGGCATGAGATTCAGGGCATGAATTTCAGTGCATGAGTTTGAGGGCAGGAGTTTCAGGGCATGAGATTCAGGGCATGAGTTTCAGGGCATGAGATTCAGGGCAGGTATTTCAGGGCATGTAATTGAGGGCATGAGTTTCTGGGCAGATGATTCAGGGCATGAATTTTAGGGCATGTGATTCAGGGCATGAGTTTCAGAGCATGAGTTTCAGGGCAGGAGTTTCAGGGTATGTGATGTAGGGCATGAGTTTCAGGGCATGAGATTCAGGGCTTGAGATTCAGGGCATGAGTTTCAGAGCATGAGATTCAGGGCATGAGATTCAGGGCATGATTTTCAGGGCAGGAGATTCAGGGCAGGTGTTTCAGTGCAGGAGTTTCAGGGCATGAGATTCAGGGCATGAGATTCAGGGCATGAGTTTCAGGACAGGAGATTCAGGGTATGAGTTTCAGGGCATGAGTTTCAGGGCAGGAGTTTCAGGGCATGTGATTCAGGGCGTGAGTTTCAGGATATGAGATTCATGGCATGAGTTTCAGTGCAGGAGTTTCAGGGCATGAGATTCAGGGCTTGAGTTTTAGGACAGGAGATTCAGGGCATGAGTTTCAGGGCATGAGTTTCAGGGCAGGAGTTTCAGGGCAGCAGTTTTAGGGCATGAGTTCCAGTGCATGAGTTTTAGGGCAGGAGTTTCAGGGTATGTGATTTAGGGCATGAGTTTCAGGGCATGAGATTCAGGGCTTGAGTTTCAGGGCATGAGGTTCAGGGCATGAGTTTCAGGGCATGAGATTCAGGGCATGAGTTTCAGTGCAGGAACTTGAGGGCATGAGATTCAGTGCACGAGTTTCAGAGCATGAGATTCAGGGCATGAGATTCAGGGCATGATTTTCAGGGCAGGAGATTCAGGGCATGAGTTTCAGGACAGGAGATTCAGGGCATGAGTTTCAGGGCATGAGTTTCAGGGCATGAGATTCAGGGCATGAGATTCAGGGCTTCATTTTCAGGGCAGGAGATTCAGGGCAGTTGTTTCAGTGCAGGAGTTTCATGGCACGAGATTCAGGGCATGAGATTCCGGGCATGAGTTTCAGGGCATGAGTTTCAGGGCATGAGTTTCAGGGCAGGAGTTTCAGGGCATGTGATTCAAGGCGTGAGTTTCAGGATATGAGATTCATAGCATGAGTTTCAGTGCAGGTGTTTCAGGGCATGAGATTCAGGGCATGAGTTTCAGTGCATGAGTTTGAGGGCAGGAGTTTCAAGGCATGAGATTCAGGGCATGAGTTTCAGTGCATGAGTTTGAGGGCAGGAGTTTCAGGGCATGAGATTCAGGGCATGAGTTTCAGGGCATGAGATTCAGGGCAGGTATTTCAGGGCATGTAATTCAGGGCATGAGTTTCTGGGCAGATGATTCAGGGCATGAGTTTTAGGGCATGTGATTCAGGGCATGAGTTTCAGTGCATGAGTTTCAGGGCAGGAGTTTCAGGGTATGTGATTTAGGGCATGAGTTTCAGGGCATGAGATTCAGGGCTTGAGTTTCAGGGCATGAGGTTCAGGGCATGAGTTTCAGGGCATGAGATTCAGGGCTTGAGTTTCAGTGCAGGAACTTGAGGGCATGAGATTCAGTGCACGAGTTTCAGAGCATGAGATTCAGGGCATGAGATTCAGGTCATGATTTTCAAGGCAGGAGATTCAGGGCAGGTGTTTCAGTGCAGGAGTTTCAGGACATGAGATTCAGGGCATGAGTTTCAGTGCAGTAACTTGAGGTCATGAGATTCAGTGCACGAGTTTCAGAGCGTGAGATTCAGGGCATGAGATTCAGGGCATGAGTTTCAGGGCAGGAGATTCAGGGCAGGTGTTTCAGTGCAGGAGTTTCAGGGCATGAGATTCAGGACATGAGATTCAGGGCATGAGTTTTAGGACAGGAGATTCAGGGCATGAGTTTCAGGGCATGAGTTTCAGGGCATGAGTTTCAGGGCAGGAGTTTCAGGGCATGTAATTCAGGGCGTGAGTTTCAGGATATGAGATTCATGGCATGAGTTTCAGTGCAGGAGTTTCAGGGCATGAGATTTAGGGCATGTGTTTCAGGGCATGAGATAGAGGGCAGGTATTTCAGGGCATGTAATTCAGGGCATGAGTTTCTGGGCAGATGATTCAGGGCATGAGTTTCAGTGCATGAGTTTCAGGGCAGGAGTTTCAGGGTATGTGATTTAGGGCATGAGTTTCAGGGCATGTGATTCAGGGCATGAGTTTCAGTGCATGAGTTTCAGGGCAGGAGTTTCAGGGTATGTGATTTAGGGCATGAGTTTCAGGGCATGAGATTCAGGGCTTGAGTTTCAGGGCATGAGGTTCAGGGCATGAGTTTCAGTGCAGGTGTTTCAGGGCATGAGATTCAGGGCATGAGTTTCAGTGCATGAGTTTGAGGGCAGGAGTTTCAAGGCATGAGATTCAGGGCATGAGTTTCAGTGCATGAGTTTGAGGGCAGGAGTTTCAGGGCATGAGTTTCAGGGCATGAGATTCAGGGCAGGTATTTCAGGGCATGTAATTCAGGGCATGAGTTTCTTGGCAGATGATTCAGGGCATGAGTTTTAGGGCATGTGATTCAGGGCATGAGTTTCAGTGCATGAGTTTCAGGGCAGGAGTTTCAGGGTATGTGATTTAGGGCATGAGTTTCAGGGCATGAGATTCAGGGCTTGAGTTTCAGGGCATGAGGTTCAGGGCATGAGTTTCAGGGCATGAGATTCAGGGCTTGAGTTTCAGTGCAGGAACTTGAGGGCATGAGATTCAGTGCACGAGTTTCAGAGCATGAGATTCAGGGCATGAGATTCAGGTCATGATTTTCAAGGCAGGAGATTCAGGGCAGGTGTTTCAGTGCAGGAGTTTCAGGACATGAGATTCAGGGCATGAGTTTCAGTGCAGTAACTTGAGGTCATGAGATTCAGTGCACGAGTTTCAGAGCGTGAGATTCAGGGCATGAGATTCAGGGCATGAGTTTCAGTGCAGGAGTTTCAGGACATGAGATTCAGACATGAGATTCAGGGCATGAGTTTCAGGACAGGAAATTCAGGGCATGAGTTTCAGGGCATGAGTTTGAGGGCAGGAGTTTCAGGGCATGTGATTCAGGGCGTGAGTTTCAGGATATGAGATTCATGGCATGAGTTTCAGTGCAGGAGTTTCAGGGCATGAGATTCAGGGCATGAGTTTCAGAGCATGAGATTCAGGGCATGAGATTCAGGGCATGATTTTCAGGGCAGGAGATTCAGGGCAGGTGTTTCAGTGCAGGAGTTTCAGGGCATGAGATTCAGGGCATGAGATTCAGGGCATGAGATTCAAGGCTTCATTTTCAGGGCAGGAGATTCAGGGCAGGTGTTTCAGTGCAGGAGTTTCAGGGCACGAGATTCAGGGCATGAGATTCAGGGCATGAGTTTCAGGGCATGAGTTTCAGGGCATGAGATTCAGGGCATGAGATTCAGGGCATGAGATTCAGGGCTTCATTTTCAGGGCAGGAGATTCAGGGCAGTTGTTTCAGTGCAGGAGTTTCATGGCACGAGATTCAGGGCATGAGAATCCGGGCATGAGTTTCAGGGCATGAGTTTCAGGGCATGTGATTCAAGGCGTGAGTTTCAGGATATGAGATTCATGGCATGAGTTTCAGTGCAGGTGTTTCAGGGCATGAGATTCAGGGCATGAGTTTCAGTGCATGAGTTTGAGGGCAGGAGTTTCAAGGCATGAGAATCAGGGCATGAGTTTCAGTGCATGAGTTTGAGGGCAGGAGTTTCAGGGCATGAGATTCAGGGCATGAGTTTCAGGGCATGAGATTCAGGGCAGGTATTTCAGGGCATGTAATTCAGGGCATGAGTTTCTGAGCAGATGATTCAGGGCATGAGTTTTAGGGCATGTGATTCAGGGCATGAGTTTCAGTGCATGAGTTTCAGGGCAGGAGTTTCAGGGTATGTGATTTAGGGTATGAGTTTCAGGGCATGAGATTCAGGGCTTGAGTTTCAGGGCATGAGGTTCAGGGCATGAGTTTCAGGGCATGAGATTCAGGGCTTGAGTTTCAGTGCAGGAACTTGAGGGCATGAGATTCAGTGCACGAGTTTCAGAGCATGAGATTCAGGGCATGAGATTCAGGTCATGATTTTCAAGGCAGGAGATTCAGGGCAGGTGTTTCAGTGCAGGAGTTTCAGGACATGAGATTCAGGGCATGAGTTTCAGTGCAGTAACTTGAGGTCATGAGATTCAGTGCACGAGTTTCAGAGCGTGAGATTCAGGGCATGAGATTCAGGGCATGAGTTTCAGGGCAGGAGATTCAGGGCAGGTGTTTCAGTGCAGGAGTTTCAGGGCATGAGATTCAGGACATGAGATTCAGGGCATGAGTTTTAGGACAGGAGATTCAGGGCATGAGTTTCAGGGCATGAGTTTCAGGGCATGAGTTTCAGGGCAGGAGTTTCAGGGCATGTAATTCAGGGCGTGAGTTTCAGGATATGAGATTCATGGCATGAGTTTCAGTGCAGGAGTTTCAGGGCATGAGATTCAGGGCATGTGTTTCAGGGCATGAGATTCAGGGCAGGTATTTCAGGGCATGTAATTCAGGGCATGAGTTTCTGGGCAGATGATTCAGGGCATGAGTTTTAGGGCATGTGATTCAGGGCATGAGTTTCAGTGCATGAGTTTCAGGGCAGGAGTTTCAGGGTATGTGATGTAGGGCATGAGTTTCAGGGCATGAGATTCAGGGCTTGAGATTCAGGGCATGAGTTTCAGAGCATGAGATTCAGGGCATGAGAGTCAGGGCATGATTTTCAGGGCAGGAGATTCAGGGCAGGTGTTTCAGTGCAGGAGTTTCAGGGCATGAGATTCAGGGCATGAGATTCAGGGCATGAGTTTCAGGACAGGAGATTCAGGGCATGAGTTTTAGGGCATGAGATTCAGGGCTTCATTTTCAGGGCAGGAGATTCAGGGCAGTTGTTTCAGTGCTGGAGTTTCATGGCACGAGATTCAGGGCATGAGATTCCGGGCATGAGTTTCAGGGCATGAGTTTCAGGGCATGAGTTTCAGGGCAGGAGTTTCAGGGCATGTGATTCAAGGCGTGAGTTTCAGGATATGAGATTCATGGCATGAGTTTCAGTGCAGGTGTTTCAGGGCATGAGATTCAGGGCATGAGTTTCAGTGCATGAGTTTGAGGGCAGGAGTTTCAAGGCATGAGATTCAGGGCATGAGTTTCAGTGCATGAGTTTGAGGGCAGGAGTTTCAGGGCATGAGATTCAGGGCATGAGTTTCAGGGCATGAGATTCAGGGCAGGTATTTCAGGGCATGTAATTCAGGGCATGAGTTTCTGGGCAGATGATTCAGGGCATGAGTTTTAGGGCATGTGATTCAGGGCATGAGTTTCAGTGCATGAGTTTCAGGGCAGGAGTTTCAGGGTATGTGATTTAGGGCATGAGTTTCAGGGCATGAGATTCAGGGCTTGAGTTTCAGGGCATGAGGTTCAGGGCATGAGTTTCAGGGCATGAGATTCAGGGCTTGAGTTTCAGTGCAGGAACTTGAGGGCATGAGATTCAGTGCACGAGTTTCAGAGCATGAGATTCAGGGCATGAGATTCAGGTCATGATTTTCAAGGCAGGAGATTCAGGGCAGGTGTTTCAGTGCAGGAGTTTCAGGACATGAGATTCAGGGCATGAGTTTCAGTGCAGTAACTTGAGGTCATGAGATTCAGTGCACGAGTTTCAGAGCGTGAGATTCAGGGCATGAGATTCAGGGCATGAGTTTCAGGGCAGGAGATTCAGGGCAGGTGTTTCAGTGCAGGAGTTTCAGGGCATGAGATTCAGGACATGAGATTCAGGGCATGAGTTTTAGGACAGGAGATTCAGGGCATGAGTTTCAGGGCATGAGTTTCAGGGCATGAGTTTCAGGGCAGGAGTTTCAGGGCATGTAATTCAGGGCGTGAGTTTCAGGATATGAGATTCATGGCATGAGTTTCAGTGCAGGAGTTTCAGGGCATGAGATTCAGGGCATGTGTTTCAGGGCATGAGATTCAGGGCAGGTATTTCAGGGCATGTAATTCAGGGCATGAGTTTCTGGGCAGATGATTCAGGGCATTAGTTTTAGGGCATGTGATTCAGGGCATGAGTTTCAGTGCATGGGTTTCAGGGCAGGAGTTTCAGGGTATGTGATTTAGGGCATGAGTTTCAGGGCATGAGATTCAGGGCTTGAGTTTCAGGGCATGAGGTTCAGGGCATGAGTTTCAGTGCAGGTGTTTCAGTGCATGAGTTTCAGGGCAGGAGTTTCAGGGCATGTGATTCAAGGAGTGAGTTTCAGGATATGAGATTCATGGCATGAGTTTCAGTGCAGGTGTTTCAGGGCATGAGATTCAGGGCATGAGTTTCAGTGCATGAGTTTGAGGGCAGGAGTTTCAAGGCATGAGATTCAGGGCATGAGTTTCAGTGCATGAGTTTGAGGGCAGGAGTTTCAGGGCATGAGATTCAGGGCATGAGTTTCAGGGCATGAGATTCAGGGCAGGTATTTCAGGGCATGTAATTCAGGTCATGAGTTTCTGGGCAGATGATTCAGGGCATGAGTTTTAGGGCATGTGATTCAGGGCATGAGTTTCAGTGCATGAGTTTCAGGGCAGGAGTTTCAGGGTATGTGATTTAGGGCATGAGTTTCAGGGCATGAGATTCAGGGCTTGAGTTTCAGGGAATGAGGTTCAGGGCATGAGTTTCAGGGCATGAGATTCAGGGCATGAGTTTCAGTGCAGGAACTTGAGGGCATGAGATTCAGTGCACGAGTTTCAGAGCATGAGATTCAGGGCATGAGATTCAGGGCATGATTTTTAAGGCAGGAGATTCAGGGCTGGTGTTTCAGTGCAGGAGTTTCAGGGCATGAGATTCAGGGTATGAGATTCAGGGCATGAGATTCAGGGCATGAGTTTCAGGGCATGAGATTCAGGGCAGGTATTTCAGGGCATGTAATTCAGGGCATGAGTTTCTTGGCAGATGATTCAGGGCAGAAATTTTAGGGTATGTGATTCAGGGCATGTAATTCAGGGCATGAGTTTCTGGGCAGATGATTCAGGGCTGGAATTTTAGGGCATGTGATTCAGGGCATGAGTTTCAGTGCATCACTTTCAGGGCAGTAGTTTCAGGGTATGTGATTTAGGGTATGAGTTTCAGGGCATGAGATTCAGGGCTTGAGTTTCAGGGCATGAGATTCAGTGCAAGAGTTTTAGGGCATGTGATTCAGGGCACGAGTTTGAGTGCATGAGTTTCAGGGCAGGAGTTTCAGGGTATGTGATTTAGGGCATGAGTTTCAGAGCATGAGATTCAGGGTATGATTTTCAGGGCAGGAGATTCAGGGCATGAGTTTCAGGGCATGAGATTCAGGGCAGGTATTCCAGGGCATGTAATTCAGGGCATGAGTTTCTGGGCAGATGATTCAGGGCATGAGTTTTAGGGCATGTGATTCAGGGCATGACTTTCAGTGCATGAGTTTCAGGGCAGGAGTTTCAGGGTATGTGATGTAGGGCATGAGTTTCAGGGCATGAGATTCAGGGCTTGAGATTCAGGGCATGAGTTTCAGAGCATGAGATTCAGGGCATGAGATTTAGGGCATGATTTTCAGGGCAGGAGATTCAGGGCAGGTGTTTCAGTGCAGGAGTTTCAGGGCATGAGATTCAGGGCATTAGATTCAGGGCATGAGTTTCAGGACAGGAGATTCAGGGCATGAGTTTCAGGGCATGAGTTTCAGGGCATGAGATTCAGGGCTTCATTTTCAGGGCAGGAGATTCAGGGCAGGTGTTTCAGTGCAGGAGTTTCAGGGCACGAGATTCAGGGCATGATATTCAGGGCATGAGTTTCAGGGCATGAGTTTCAGGGCATGAGTTTCAGGGCAGGAGTTTCAGGGCATGTGATTCAAGGCGTGAGTTTCAGGATATGAGATTCATGGCATGAGTTTCAGTGCAGGTGTTTCAGGGCATGAGATTCAGGGCATGAGTTTCAGTGCATGAGTTTGAGGGCAGGAGTTTCAAGGCATGAGATTCAGGGCATGAGTTTCAGTGCATGAGTTTGAGGGCAGGAGTTTCTGGGCATGAGATTCAGGGCATGAGTTTCAGGGCATGAGATTCAGGGCAGGTATTTCAGGGCATGTAATTCAGGGCATGAGTTTCTGGGCAGATGATTCAGGGCATGAGTTTTAGGGCATGTGATTCAGGGCATGAGTTTCAGTGCATGAGTTTCAGGGCAGGAGTTTCAGGGTATGTGATTTAGGGCATGAGTTTCAGGGCATGAGATTCAGGGCTTGAGTTTCAGGGCATGAGGTTCAGGGCATGAGTTTCAGGGCATGAGATTCAGGGCTTGAGTTTCAGTGCAGGAACTTGAGGGCATGAGATTCAGTGCACGAGTTTCAGAGCATGAGATTCAGGGCATGAGATTCAGGTCATGATTATCAAGGCAGGAGATTCAGGGCAGGTGTTTCAGTGCAGGAGTTTCAGGACATGAGATTCAGGGCATGAGTTTCAGTGCAGTAACTTGAGGTCATGAGATTCAGTGCACGAGTTTCAGAGCGTGAGATTCAGGGCATGAGATTCAGGGCATGAGTTTCAGGGCAGGAGATTCAGGGCAGGTGTTTCAGTGCAGGAGTTTCAGGGCATGAGATTCAGGACATGAGATTCAGGGCATGAGTTTTAGGACAGGAGATTCAGGGCATGAGTTTCAGGGCATGAGTTTCAGGGCATGAGTTTCAGGGCAGGAGTTTCAGGGCATGTAATTCAGGGCGTGAGTTTCAGTATATGAGATTCATGGCATGAGTTTCAGTGCAGGAGTTTCAGGGCATGAGATTCAGGGCATGAGTTTCAGGGCATGAGATTCAGGGCAGGTATTTCAGGGCATGTAATTCAGGGCATGAGTTTCTGGGCAGATGATTCAGGGCATGAGTTTTAGGGCATGTGATTCAGGGCATGAGTTTCAGTGCATGAGTTTCAGGGCAGGAGTTTCAGGGTATGTGATTTAGGGCATGAGTTTCAGGGCATGAGATTCAGGGCTTGAGTTTCAGGGAATGAGGTTCAGGGCATGAGTTTCAGGGCATGAGATTCAGGGCATGAGTTTCAGTGCAGGAACTTGAGGGCATGAGATTCAGTGCACGAGTTTCAGAGCATGAGATTCAGGGCATGAGATTCAGGGCATGATTTTTAAGGCAGGAGATTCAGGGCTGGTGTTTCAGTGCAGGAGTTTCAGGGCATGAGATTCAGGGTATGAGATTCAGGGCATGAGTTTCAGGGCATGAGATTCAGGGCAGGTATTTCAGGGCATGTAATTCAGGGCATGAGTTTCTGGGCAGATGATTCAGGGCACGAATTTTAGGGCATGTGATTCAGGGCATGTAATTCAGGGCATGAGTTTCTGGGCAGATGATTCAGGGCAGGAATTTTAGGGCATGTGATTCAGGGCATGAGTTTCAGTGCATGAGTTTCAGGGCAGTAGTTTCAGGGTATGTGATTTAGGGTATGAGTTTCAGGGCATGAGATTCAGGGCATGATTTTCAGGGCAGGAGATTCAGGGCAGGTGTTTCAGTGCAGGAGTTTCAGGGCATGAGATTCAGGGCATGAGATTCAGGGCATGAGATTCAAGGCTTCATTTTCAGGGCAGGAGATTCAGGGCAGGTGTTTCAGTGCAGGAGTTTCAGGGCACGAGATTCAGGGCATGAGATTCAGGGCATGAGTTTCAGGGCATGAGTTTCAGGGCATGAGATTCAGGGCATGAGATTCAGGGCTTCATTTTCAGGGCAGGAGATTCAGGGCAGTTGTTTCAGTGCAGGAGTTTCATGGCACGAGATTCAGGGCATGAGATTCCGGGCATGAGTTTCAGGGCATGAGTTTCAGGGCATGTGATTCAAGGCGTGAGTTTCAGGATATGAGATTCATGGCATGAGTTTCAGTGCAGGTGTTTCAGGGCATGAGATTCAGGGCATGAGTTTCAGTGCATGAGTTTGAGGGCAGGAGTTTCAAGGCATGAGAATCAGGGCATGAGTTTCAGTGCATGAGTTTGAGGGCAGGAGTTTCAGGGCATGAGATTCAGGGCATGAGTTTCAGGGCATGAGATTCAGGGCAGGTATTTCAGGGCATGTAATTCAGGGCATGAGTTTCTGAGCAGATGATTCAGGGCATGAGTTTTAGGGCATGTGATTCAGGGCATGAGTTTCAGTGCATGAGTTTCAGGGCAGGAGTTTCAGGGTATGTGATTTAGGGCATGAGTTTCAGGGCATGAGATTCAGGGCTTGAGTTTCAGGGCATGAGGTTCAGGGCATGAGTTTCAGGGCATGAGATTCAGGGCTTGAGTTTCAGTGCAGTAACTTGAGGTCATGAGATTCAGTGCACGAGTTTCAGAGCGTGAGATTCAGGGCATGAGATTCAGGGCATGAGTTTCAGGGCAGGAGATTCAGGGCAGGTGTTTCAGTGCAGGAGTTTCAGGGCATGAGATTCAGGACATGAGATTCAGGGCATGAGTTTTAGGACAGGAGATTCAGGGCATGAGTTTCAGGGCATGAGTTTCAGGGCATGAGTTTCAGGGCAGGAGTTTCAGGGCATGTAATTCAGGGCGTGAGTTTCAGGATATGAGATTCATGGCATGAGTTTCAGTGCAGGAGTTTCAGGGCATGAGATTCAGGGCATGTGTTTCAGGGCATGAGATTCAGGGCAGGTATTTCAGGGCATGTAATTCAGGGCATGAGTTTCTGGGCAGATGATTCAGGGCATTAGTTTTAGGGCATGTGATTCAGGGCATGAGTTTCAGTGCATGGGTTTCAGGGCAGGAGTTTCAGGGTATGTGATTTAGGGCATGAGTTTCAGGGCATGAGATTCAGGGCTTGAGTTTCAGGGCATGAGGTTCAGGGCATGAGTTTCAGTGCAGGTGTTTCAGTGCATGAGTTTCAGGGCAGGAGTTTCAGGGCATGTGATTCAAGGAGTGAGTTTCAGGATATGAGATTCATGGCATGAGTTTCAGTGCAGGTGTTTCAGGGCATGAGATTCAGGGCATGAGTTTCAGTGCATGAGTTTGAGGGCAGGAGTTTCAAGGCATGAGATTCAGGGCATGAGTTTCAGTGCATGAGTTTGAGGGCAGGAGTTTCAGGGCATGAGATTCAGGGCATGAGTTTCAGGGCATGAGATTCAGGGCAGGTATTTCAGGGCATGTAATTCAGGTCATGAGTTTCTGGGCAGATGATTCAGGGCATGAGTTTTAGGGCATGTGATTCAGGGCATGAGTTTCAGTGCATGAGTTTCAGGGCAGGAGTTTCAGGGTATGTGATTTAGGGCATGAGTTTCAGGGCATGAGATTCAGGGCTTGAGTTTCAGGGAATGAGGTTCAGGGCATGAGTTTCAGGGCATGAGATTCAGGGCATGAGTTTCAGTGCAGGAACTTGAGGGCATGAGATTCAGTGCACGAGTTTCAGAGCATGAGATTCAGGGCATGAGATTCAGGGCATGATTTTTAAGGCAGGAGATTCAGGGCTGGTGTTTCAGTGCAGGAGTTTCAGGGCATGAGATTCAGGGTATGAGATTCAGGGCATGAGATTCAGGGCATGAGTTTCAGGGCATGAGATTCAGGGCAGGTATTTCAGGGCATGTAATTCAGGGCATGAGTTTCTTGGCAGATGATTCAGGGCAGAAATTTTAGGGTATGTGATTCAGGGCATGTAATTCAGGGCATGAGTTTCTGGGCAGATGATTCAGGGCAGGAATTTTAGGGCATGTGATTCAGGGCATGAGTTTCAGTGCATGACTTTCAGGGCAGTAGTTTCAGGGTATGTGATTTAGGGTATGAGTTTCAGGGCATGAGATTCAGGGCTTGAGTTTCAGGGCATGAGATTCAGTGCAAGAGTTTTAGGGCATGTGATTCAGGGCACGAGTTTGAGTGCATGAGTTTCAGGGCAGGAGTTTCAGGGTATGTGATTTAGGGCATGAGTTTCAGAGCATGAGATTCAGGGTATGATTTTCAGGGCAGGAGATTCAGGGCATGAGTTTCAGGGCAGGTATTCCAGGGCATGTAATTCAGGGCATGAGTTTCTGGGCAGATGATTCAGGGCATGAGTTTTAGGGCATGTGATTCAGGGCATGACTTTCAGTGCATGAGTTTCAGGGCAGGAGTTTCAGGGTATGTGATGTAGGGCATGAGTTTCAGGGCATGAGATTCAGGGCTTGAGATTCAGGGCATGAGTTTCAGAGCATGAGATTCAGGGCATGAGATTTAGGGCATGATTTTCAGGGCAGGAGATTCAGGGCAGGTGTTTCAGTGCAGGAGTTTCAGGGCATGAGATTCAGGGCATTAGATTCAGGGCATGAGTTTCAGGACAGGAGATTCAGGGCATGAGTTTCAGGGCATGAGTTTCAGGGCATGAGATTCAGGGCTTCATTTTCAGGGCAGGAGATTCAGGGCAGGTGTTTCAGTGCAGGAGTTTCAGGGCACGAGATTCAGGGCATGATATTCAGGGCATGAGTTTCAGGGCATGAGTTTCAGGGCATGAGTTTCAGGGCAGGAGTTTCAGGGCATGTGATTCAAGGCGTGAGTTTCAGGATATGAGATTCATGGCATGAGTTTCAGTGCAGGTGTTTCAGGGCATGAGATTCAGGGCATGAGTTTCAGTGCATGAGTTTGAGGGCAGGAGTTTCAAGGCATGAGATTCAGGGCATGAGTTTCAGTGCATGAGTTTGAGGGCAGGAGTTTCTGGGCATGAGATTCAGGGCATGAGTTTCAGGGCATGAGATTCAGGGCAGGTATTTCAGGGCATGTAATTCAGGGCATGAGTTTCTGGGCAGATGATTCAGGGCATGAGTTTTAGGGCATGTGATTCAGGGCATGAGTTTCAGTGCATGAGTTTCAGGGCAGGAGTTTCAGGGTATGTGATTTAGGGCATGAGTTTCAGGGCATGAGATTCAGGGCTTGAGTTTCAGGGCATGAGGTTCAGGGCATGAGTTTCAGGGCATGAGATTCAGGGCTTGAGTTTCAGTGCAGGAACTTGAGGGCATGAGATTCAGTGCACGAGTTTCAGAGCATGAGATTCAGGGCATGAGATTCAGGTCATGATTATCAAGGCAGGAGATTCAGGGCAGGTGTTTCAGTGCAGGAGTTTCAGGACATGAGATTCAGGGCATGAGTTTCAGTGCAGTAACTTGAGGTCATGAGATTCAGTGCACGAGTTTCAGAGCGTGAGATTCAGGGCATGAGATTCAGGGCATGAGTTTCAGGGCAGGAGATTCAGGGCAGGTGTTTCAGTGCAGGAGTTTCAGGGCATGAGATTCAGGACATGAGATTCAGGGCATGAGTTTTAGGACAGGAGATTCAGGGCATGAGTTTCAGGGCATGAGTTTCAGGGCATGAGTTTCAGGGCAGGAGTTTCAGGGCATGTAATTCAGGGCGTGAGTTTCAGTATATGAGATTCATGGCATGAGTTTCAGTGCAGGAGTTTCAGGGCATGAGATTCAGGGCATGAGTTTCAGGGCATGAGATTCAGGGCAGGTATTTCAGGGCATGTAATTCAGGGCATGAGTTTCTGGGCAGATGATTCAGGGCATGAGTTTTAGGGCATGTGATTCAGGGCATGAGTTTCAGTGCATGAGTTTCAGGGCAGGAGTTTCAGGGTATGTGATTTAGGGCATGAGTTTCAGGGCATGAGATTCAGGGCTTGAGTTTCAGGGAATGAGGTTCAGGGCATGAGTTTCAGGGCATGAGATTCAGGGCATGAGTTTCAGTGCAGGAACTTGAGGGCATGAGATTCAGTGCACGAGTTTCAGAGCATGAGATTCAGGGCATGAGATTCAGGGCATGATTTTTAAGGCAGGAGATTCAGGGCTGGTGTTTCAGTGCAGGAGTTTCAGGGCATGAGATTCAGGGTATGAGATTCAGGGCATGAGTTTCAGGGCATGAGATTCAGGGCAGGTATTTCAGGGCATGTAATTCAGGGCATGAGTTTCTGGGCAGATGATTCAGGGCACGAATTTTAGGGCATGTGATTCAGGGCATGTAATTCAGGGCATGAGTTTCTGGGCAGATGATTCAGGGCAGGAATTTTAGGGCATGTGATTCAGGGCATGAGTTTCAGTGCATGAGTTTCAGGGCAGTAGTTTCAGGGTATGTGATTTAGGGTATGAGTTTCAGGGCATGAGTTTCAGTGCATGAGTTTCAGGGCAGGAGTTTCAGGGTATGTGATGTAGGGCATGAGTTTCAGGGCATGAGATTCAGGGCAGGTGTTTCAGTGCAGGAGTTTCAGGGCATGAGATTCAGGGCATTAGATTCAGGGCATGAGTTTCAGGACAGGAGATTCAGGGCATGAGTTTCAGGGCATGAGTTTCAGGGCATGAGATTCAGGGCTCCATTTTCAGGGCAGGAGATTCAGGGCAGGTGTTTCAGTGCAGGAGTTTCAGGGCACGAGATTCAGGGCATGAGATTCAGGGCATGAGTTTCAGGGCATGAGTTTCAGGGCATGAGTTTCAGGGCAGGAGTTTCAGGGCATGTGATTCAAGGCGTGAGTTTCAGGATATGAGATTCATGGCATGAGTTTCAGTGCAGGTGTTTCAGGGCATGAGATTCAGGGCATGAGTTTCAGTGCATGAGTTTGAGGGCAGGAGTTTCAAGGCATGAGATTCAGGGCATGAGTTTCAGTGCATGAGTTTGAGGGCAGGAGTTTCTGGGCATGAGATTCAGGGCATGAGTTTCAGGGCATGAGATTCAGGGCAGGTATTTCAGGGCATGTAATTCAGGGCATGAGTTTCTGGGCAGATGATTCAGGGCATGAGTTTTAGGGCATGTGATTCAGGGCATGAGTTTCAGTGCATGAGTTTCAGGGCAGGAGTTTCAGGGTATGTGATTTAGGGCATGAGTTTCAGGGCATGAGATTCAGGGCTTGAGTTTCAGGGCATGAGGTTCAGGGCATGAGTTTCAGGGCATGAGATTCAGGGCTTGAGTTTCAGTGCAGGAACTTGAGGGCATGAGATTCAGTGCACGAGTTTCAGAGCATGAGATTCAGGGCATGAGATTCAGGTCATGATTATCAAGGCAGGAGATTCAGGGCAGGTGTTTCAGTGCAGGAGTTTCAGGACATGAGATTCAGGGCATGAGTTTCAGTGCAGTAACTTGAGGTCATGAGATTCAGTGCACGAGTTTCAGAGCGTGAGATTCAGGGCATGAGATTCAGGGCATGAGTTTCAGGGCAGGAGATTCAGGGCAGGTGTTTCAGTGCAGCAGTTTCAGGGCATGAGATTCAGGACATGAGATTCAGGGCATGAGTTTTAGGACAGGAGATTCAGGGCATGAGTTTCAGGGCATGAGTTTCAGGGCATGAGTTTCAGGGCAGGAGTTTCAGGGCATGTAATTCAGGGCGTGAGTTTCAGGATATGAGATTCATGGCATGAGTTTCAGTGCAGGAGTTTCAGGGCATGAGATTCAGGGCATGAGTTTCAGGGCATGAGATTCAGGGCAGGTATTTCAGGGCATGTAATTCAGGGCATGAGTTTCTGGGCAGATGATTCAGGGCATGAGTTTTAGGGCATGTGATTCAGGGCATGAGTTTCAGTGCATGAGTTTCAGGGCAGGAGTTTCAGGGTATGTGATTTAGGGCATGAGTTTCAGGGCATGAGATTCAGGGCTTGAGTTTCAGGGAATGAGGTTCAGGGCATGAGTTTCAGGGCATGAGATTCAGGGCATGAGTTTCAGTGCAGGAACTTGAGGGCATGAGATTCAGTGCACGAGTTTCAGAGCATGAGATTCAGGGCATGAGATTCAGGGCATGATTTTTAAGGCAGGAGATTCAGGGCTGGTGTTTCAGTGCAGGAGTTTCAGGGCATGAGATTCAGGGTATGAGATTCAGGGCATGAGTTTCAGGGCATGAGATTCAGGGCAGGTATTTCAGGGCATGTAATTCAGGGCATGAGTTTCTGGGCAGATGATTCAGGGCAGGAATTTTAGGGCATGTGATTCAGGGCATGTAATTCAGGGCATGAGTTTCTGGGCAGATGATTCAGGGCAGGAATTTTAGGGCATGTGATTCAGGGCATGAGTTTCAGTGCATGAGTTTCAGGGCAGTAGTTTCAGGGTATGTGATTTAGGGTATGAGTTTCAGGGCATGAGATTCAGAGCATGAGATTCAGGGCATGAGTTTTAGGACAGGAGATTCAGGGCATGAGTTTCAGGGCATGAGTTTCAGGGCATGAGTTTCAGGGCAGGAGTTTCAGGGCATGTAATTCAGGGCGTGAGTTTCAGGATATGAGATTCATGGCATGAGTTTCAGTGCAGGAGTTTCAGGGCATGAGATTCAGGGCATGAGTTTCAGGGCATGAGATTCAGGGCAGGTATTTCAGGGCATGTAATTCAGGGCATGAGTTTCTGGGCAGATGATTCAGGGCAGGAGTTTTAGGGCATGAGATTCAGGGCATGAGATTCAGGGCATGAGTTTCAGGGCATGAGATTCAGGGCAGGTATTTCAGGGCATGTAATTCAGGGCATGAGGTTCAGGGCATGAGATTCAGGGCATGAGTTTCAGTGCAGTAACTTGAGGTCATGAGATTCAGTGCACGAGTTTCAGAGCGTGAGATTCAGGGCATGAGATTCAGGGCATGAGTTTCAGGGCAGGAGTTTCAGGGTATGTGATTTAGGGCATGAGATTCCGGGCATGAGATTCAGGGCTTGAGTTTCAGGGCATGAGGTTCAGGGCATGAGTTTCAGGTCATGAGATTCAGGGCATGAGTTTCAGTGCAGGAACTTGAGGGCATGAGATTCAGGGCATGAGTTTCAGAGCATGAGATTCAGGGCTTGAGATTCAGGGCATGATTTTCAGGGCAGGAGATTCAGGGCAGGTGTTTCAGTGCAGGAGTTTCAGGGCATGAGATTCAGGGCATGAGATTCAGGGCATGAGTTTCAGGACAGGAAATTCAGGGCATGAGTTTCAGGGCATGAGTTTCAGGGCAGGAGTTTCAGGGCATGTGATTCAGGGCGTGAGTTTCAGGATATGAGATTCATGGCATGAGTTTCAGTGCAGGAGTTTCAGGGCATGAGATTCAGGGCTTGAGTTTCAGGGCATGAGGTTCAGGGCATGAGTTTCAGGTCATGAGATTCAGGGCATGAGTTTCAGTTCAGGAACTTGAGGGGATGAGATTCAGGGCATGAGTTTCAGAGCATGAGATTCAGGGCATGAGATTCAGGGCATGAGTTTCAGGGCATGAGATTCAGGGCAGGTGTTTCAGTGCAGGAGTTTCAGGGCATGAGATTCAGGACATGAGATTCAGGGCATGAGTTTTAGGACAGGAGATTCAGGGCATGAGTTTCAGGGCATGAGTTTCAGGGCAGGAGTTTCAGGGCATGTAATTCAGGGCGTGAGTTTCAGGATATGAGATTCATGGCATGAGTTTCAGTGCAGGAGTTTCAGGGCATGAGATTCAGGGCATGAGTTTCAGGGCATGTAATTCAGGGCATGAGTTTCTGGGCAGATGATTCAGGGCATGAGTTTTAGGGCATGTGATTCAGGGCATGAGTTTCAGTGCATGAGTTTCAGGGCAGGAGTTTCATGGTATGTGATTTAGGGCATGAGTTTCAGGGCATGAGATTCAGGGCTTGAGTTTCAGGGAATGAGGTTCAGGGCATGAGTTTCAGGGCATGAGATTCAGGGCATGAGTTTCAGTGCAGGAACTTGAGGGCATGAGATTCAGTGCACGAGTTTCAGAGCATGAGATTCAGGGCATGAGATTCAGGGCATGATTTTTAAGGCAGGAGATTCAGGGCTGGTGTTTCAGTGCAGGAGTTTCAGGGCATGAGATTCAGGGTATGAGATCCAGGGCATGAGTTTCAGGGCATGAGATTCAGGGCAGGTATTTCAGGGCATGTAATTCAAGGCATGAGTTTCTGGGCAGATGATTCAGGGCAGGAATTTTAGGGCATGTGATTCAGGGCATGTAATTCAGGGCATGAGTTTCTGGGCAGATGATTCAGGGCAGGAATTTTAGGGCATGTGATTCAGGGCATGAGTTTCAGTGCATGAGTTTCAGGGCAGTAGTTTCAGGGTATGTGATTTAGGGTATGAGTTTCAGGGCATGAGATTCAGGGCTTGAGTTTCAGGGCATGAGATTCAGGGCAGGAGTTTTAGGGCATGTGATTCAGGGCACGAGTTTGAGTGCATGAGTTTCAGGGCAGGAGTTTCAGGGTATGTGATTTAGGGCATGAGTTTCAGAGCATGAGATTCAGGGCATGAGATTCAGGGTATGATTTTCAGGGCAGGAGATTCAGGGCAGGTGTTTCAGTGCAGGAGTTTCAGGGCATGAGATTCAGAGCATGAGATTCAGGGCATGAGTTTTAGGACAGGAGTTTCAGGGCATGTAATTCAGGGCGTGAGTTTCAGGATATGAGATTCATGGCATGAGTTTGAGTGCAGGAGTTTCAGGGCATGAGATTCAGGGCATGAGTTTCAGGGCATGAGATTCAGGGCAGGTATTTCAGGGCATGTAATTCAGGGCATGAGTTTCTGGGCAGATGATTCAGGGCAGGAGTTTTAGGGCATGAGATTCAGGGCATGAGATTCAGGGCATGAGTTTCAGGGCATGAGATTCAGGGCAGGTATTTCAGGGCATGTAATTCAGGGCATGAGGTTCAGGGCATGAGTTTCAGGGCATGAGTTTCAGGGCAGGAGTTTTAGGGCATGTGATTCAGGGCATGAGTTTGAGTGCATGAGTTTCAGGGCAGGAGTTTCAGGGTATGTGATTTAGGGCATGAGATTCCGGGCATGAGATTCAGGGCTTGAGTTTCAGGGCATGAGGTTCAGGACATGAGTTTCAGGTCATGAGATTCAGGGCATGAGTTTCAGTGCAGGAACTTGAGGGCATGAGATTCAGGGCATGAGTTTCAGAGCATGAGATTCAGGGCTTGAGATTCAGGGCATGATTTTCAGGGCAGGAGATTCAGGGCAGGTGTTTCAGTGCAGGAGTTTCAGGGCATGAGATTCAGGGCATGAGATTCAGGGCATGAGTTTCAGGACAGGAAATTCAGGGCATGAGTTTCAGGGCATGAGTTTCAGGGCAGGAGTTTCAGGGCATGTGATTCAGGGCGTGAGTTTCAGGATATGAGATTCATGGCATGAGTTTCAGTGCAGGAGTTTCAGGGCATGAGATTCAGGGCTTGAGTTTCAGGGCATGAGGTTCAGGGCATGAGTTTCAGGTCATGAGATTCAGGGCATGAGTTTCAGTGCAGGAACTTGAGGGGATGAGATTCAGGGCATGAGTTTCAGAGCATGAGATTCAGGGCATGAGATTCAGGGCATGATTTTCAGGGCAGGAGATTCAGGGCAGGTGTTTCAGTGCAGGAGTTTCAGGGCATGAGATTCAGGGCATGAGATTCAGGGCATGAGTTTCAGGACAGGAAATTCAGGGCATGAGTTTCAGGGCATGAGTTTCAGGGCAGGAGTTTCAGGGCATGTGATTCAGGGCGTGAGTTTCAGGATATGAGATTCATGGCATGAGTTTCAGTGCAGGAGTTTCAGGGCATGAGATTCAGGGCATGAGTTTCAGAGCATGAGATTCAGGGCATGAGATTCAGGGCATGATTTTCAGGGCAGGAGATTCAGGGCAGGTGTTTCAGTGCAGGAGTTTCAGGGCATGAGATTCAGGGCATGAGATTCAGGGCTTCATTTTTAGGGCTGGAGATTCAGGGCAGGTGTTTCAGTGCAGGAGTTTCAGGGCACGAGATTCAGGGCATGAGATTCAGGGCATGAGTTTCAGGGCATGAGTTTCAGGCATGAGATTCAGGGCAGGAGTTTCAGGGCATGTGATTCTAGGCGTGAGTTTCAGGATATGAGATTCATGGCATGAGTTTCAGTGCAGGTGTTTCAGGGCATGAGATTCAGGGCATGAGTTTCAGTGCATGAGTTTGAGGGCAGGAGTTTCAAGGCATGAGATTCTGGGCATGAGTTTCAGGGCATGAGATTCAGGGCAGGTATTTCAGGGCATGTAATTCAGGGCATGAGTTTCTGGGCCGATGATTCAGGGCATGAGTTTTAGGGCATGTGATTCAGGGCATGAGTTTCAGTGCATGAGTTTCAGGGCAGGAGTTTCAGGGTATGTGATGTAGGGCATGAGTTTCAGGGCATGAGATTCAGGGCTTGAGATTCAGGGCATGAGTTTCAGAGCATGAGATTCAGGGCATGAGATTCAGGGCATGATTTTCAGGGCAGGAGATTCAGGGCAGGTGTTTCAGTGCAGGAGTTTCAGGGCATGAGATTCAGGGCATGAGATTCAGGGCATGAGTTTCAGGACAGGAGATTCAGGGCATGAGTTTCAGGGCATGAGATTCAGGGCATGAGATTCAGGGCTTCATTTTCAGGGCAGGAGATTCAGGGCAGGTGTTTCAGTGCAGGAGTTTCATGGCACGAGATTCAGGGCATGAGTTTCAGTGCAGTAACTTGAGGTCATGAGATTCAGTGCACGAGTTTCAGAGCGTGAGACTCAGGGCATGAGATTCAGGGCATGAGTTTCAGGGCAGGAGATTCAGGGCAGGTGTTTCAGTGCAGGAGTTTCAGGGCATGAGATTCAGGACATGAGATTCAGGGCATGAGTTTTAGGACAGGAGATTCAGGGCACGAGTTTCAGGGCATGAGTTTCAGGGCAGGAGTTTCAGGGCATGTAATTCAGGGCGTCAGTTTCAGGATATGAGATTCATCGCATGAGTTTCAGTGCAGGAGTTTCAGGGCATGAGATGCAGGGCATGTGTTTCAGGGCATGAGATTCAGGGCAGGTATTTCAGGGCATGTAATTCAGGGCATGAGTTTCTGGGCAGATGATTCAGGGCATGAGTTTTAGGGCATGTGATTCAGGGCATGAGTTTCTGTGCATGAGTTTCAGGGCAGGAGTTTCAGGGTATGTGATTTAGGGCATGAGTTTCAGGGCATGAGATTCAGGGCTTGAGTTTCAGGGCATGAGGTTCAGGGCATGAGCTTCAGGGCATGAGATTCAGGGCATGAGTTTCAGTGCAGGAACTTGAGGGCATGAGATTCAGTGCACGAGTTTCAGAGCATGAGATTCAGGGCATGAGATTCAGGGCATGATTTTCAAGGCAGGAGATTCAGGGCTGGTGTTTCAGTGCAGGAGTTTCAGGGCATGAGATTCAGGGTATGAGATTCAGGGCATGAGTTTCAGGGCATGAGATTCAGGGCAGGTATTTCAGGGCATGTAATTCAGGGCATGAGTTTCTTGGCAGATGATTCAGGGCAGGAATTTTAGGGCATGTGATTCAGGGCATGTAATTCAGGGCATGAGTTTCTGGGCAGATGATTCAGGGCAGGAATTTTAGGGCATGTGATTCAGGGCATGAGTTTCAGTGCATGAGATTCAGGGCATGAGATTCAGGGTATGATTTTCAGGGCAGGAGATTCAGGGCAGGTGTTTCAGTGCAGGAGTTTCAGGGCATGAGATTCAGAGCATGAGATTCAGGGCATGAGTTTTAGGACAGGAGATTCAGGGCATGAGTTTCAGGGCATGAGTTTCAGAGCATGAGTTTCAGGGCAGGAGTTTCAGGGCATGTAATTCAGGGCGTGAGTTTCAGGATATGAGATTCATGGCATGAGTTTGAGTGCAGGAGTTTCAGGGCATGAGATTCAGGGCATGAGTTTCAGGGCATGAGATTCAGGGCAGGTATTTCAGGGCATGTAATTCAGGGCATGAGTTTCTGGGCAGATGATTCAGGGCAGGAGTTTTAGGGCATGAGATTCAGGGCATGAGATTCAGGGCATGAGTTTCAGGGCATGAGATTCAGGGCAGGTATTTCAGGGCATGTAATTCAGGGCATGAGGTTCAGGGCATGAGTTTCAGGGCATGAGTTTCAGGGCAGGAGTTTTAGGGCATGTGATTCAGGGCATGAGTTTGAGTGCATGAGTTTCAGGGCAGGAGTTTCAGGGTATGTGATTTAGGGCATGAGATTCCGGGCATGAGATTCAGGGCATGAGTTTCAGGGCATGGGCTTCAGGGCATGAGTTTCACGGTCATGAGATTCAGGGCATGAGTTTCAGGGCATGAGATTCAGGACATGAGTTTCAGGGCATGAGTTTCAGGTCTGTGGTTTCAGGGCTTGAGATTCAATGCAGCAGTTTCAGGGCAGGAGTTTCATGGCAGGAGTTTCAGGGCATGAGATTCAGGGCATGAGTTTCAGGGCATGAGTTTCAGGGCAGGAGTTTCAGGGTATGAGATTCAGGGCATGAGTTTCAGGGCAGGAGAATCAGGGCTTGAGTTTCAGAGCATGAGATTCAGGGGATGAGTTTCAGTGCATGAATTTCAGGGCATGAGATTCAGGGCATGAGATTCAGGGCATGAGTTTCAGTACAGGAGATTCAGGGCATGAGTTTCAGTGCATGAGTTTGAGGGAAGGAGTTTCACGGCATGAGATTCAGGGCATGGGTTTCAGGGCATGAGATTCAGGACATGAGTTTCAGGGCATAGGTTTCAGGTCTGTGGTTTCAGGGCTTGAGATTCAGGGCAGCAGTTTCAGGGCAGGAGTTTCATGGCAGGAGTTTCAGGGCATGAGATTCAGGGCAAGAGTTTCATGGCAGGAGTTTCAGTGCAGGAGTTTCAGGGCATGAGATTCAGTACATGAGTTTCAGGGGATGAGTTTCAGGACTGTGGTTTCCGGGCTTGAGATTCAGCGCAGCAGTTTCAGGGCATGAGTTTCAGGGCAGGAATTTCAGGGCATGAGATTCAGGGCATGAGTTTTAGGGTAGGTGTTTCAGTGCAAGAGTTTCAGGGCATGAGATTCAGGGCATGAGTTTCAGGGCATGAGTTTCAGGGCATGAGATTCACGACATGAGTTTCAGGGCATGGTTTCAGGTCTGTGGTTTCAAGGCTTGAGATTCAGGGCAGCAGTTTCAGGGCAGGAGATTCAGGGCATGAGATTCAGGACATGAGTTTCAGGGCATGAGTTTCAGGGCATGAGATTCAGGGCATGAGTTTCAGGGCAGGAGATTCACGGCTTGAGTTTAAGTTCATGAGATTTAGCTCATGAGATTCAGTGCATGAGTTTCAGGGCAGAAGTTTCAGGGCATGAGATTCAGGCCATGAGTTTCAGGGCATGAGACTCAGGACAGGAGTTTCAAGGCATGAGATTCAGGGCATAAGTTTCAGTGCATGAGTTTCAGTGCATGAGTTTGAGGGCAGGAGTTTCAGGGCATGAGATTCAGGGCATGAGTTTCAGGGCATGGCATTCAGGGCAGGAGTTTCACGGCATGAGATTCAGGGCATGAGTTTCAGGGCATGAGATTCAGGACAATAGTTTCAGGGCATGAGTTTCAGGCCTGTGGTTTCAGGGCTTGAGATTCAATGCAGCAGTTTCAGGGCAGGAGTTTCATGGCAGGAGTTTCAGGGCATGAGATTCAGGACATGAGTTTCAGGGCATGAGTTTCAGGGCATGAGTTTCAGTGCATGAGATTCACGACATGAGTTTCAGGGCATGGGTTTCAGGTCTGTGGTTTCAGGGCTAGAGATTCAGGGCAGCAGTGCCAGGGCAGAAGATTCAGGGCAGGAGATTCAGGGCAGGTGATTCAGTGCAAGAGTTTCAGTGCAAGAGTTTCAGGGCATGTCTTTCAGTGCATGAGTTTCAGGACAGGAGTTTCAGAGCTTGAGATTCAGGGCATGAGTTTCAGGGCAGGAGATTCACGGCTGAAGTTTAAGTTCATGAGATTTAGCTCATGAGATTCAGTGCATGAGTTTCAGGGCAGAAGTTTCAGGGCATGAGATTCAGGGCATGAGTTTCAGGGCATGAGACTCAGGACAGGAGTTTCAAGGCATGAGATTCAGGGCATAAGTTTCAGTGCATGAGTTTCAGTGCATGAGTTTGAGGGCAGGAGTTTCAGGGCATGAGATTCAGGGCATGAGTTTCAGGGCATGGCATTCAGGGCAGGAGTTTCATGGCATGAGATTCAGGGCATGAGTTTCAGGGCATGAGATTCAGGACATGAGTTTCAGGGCATGAGTTTCAGGTCTGTGGTTTCAGGGCTTGAGATTCAATGCAGCAGTTTCAGGGCAGGAGTTTCATGGCAGGAGTTTCAGGGCATGAGATTCAGGGCAAGAGTTTCATGGCATAAGTTTCAGTGCAGGAGTTTCAGGGCATGAGATTCAGGGCATGAGTTTCAGGGCATGAGTTTCAGGGCAGGAGTTTCAGGGTATGAGATTCAGGGCATGAGTTTCAGGGCAGGAGAATCAGGGCTTGATTTTCAGAGCATGAGTTTGAGGGAAGGAGTTTCACGGCATGAGATTCAGGGCATGGGTTTCAGGGCATGAGATTCAGGACATGAGTTTCCGGGCATGAGTTTCAGGTCTGTGGTTTCAGGGCTTGAGATTCAGGGCAGCAGTTTCAGGGCAGGAGTTTCATGGCAGGAGTTTCAGGGCATGAGATTCAGGGCAAGAGTTTCATGGCAGGAGTTTCAGTGCAGGAGTTTCAGGGCATGAGATTCAGTACATGAGTTTCAGGGCATGAGTTTCAGGTCTGTGGTTTCCGGGCTTGAGATTCAGCGCAGCAGTTTCAGAGCAGCAGTTTCAGGGCATGAGATTCAGGGCATGATTTTCGGGGCATGAGTTTCAGGGTAGGAGTTTCAGGGTATGAGATTCAGTGCATGATTTTCAGGGCAGGAGAATCAGGGCTTGAGTTTCAGAGCATGAGATTCAGGGCATGAGTTTCAGGGCATGGCATTCAGGGCAGGAGTTTCACGGCATGAGATTCAGTGCATGAGTTTCAGGGCATGAGATTCAGGACATGAGTTTCAGGGCATGAGTTTCAGGTCTGTGGTTTCAGGGCTTGAGATTCAATGCAGCATTTTCAGGGCAGGAGTTTCATGGCAGGAGTTTCAGGGCATGAGATTCAGGCATGAGTTTCAGGGCATGAGTTTCAGGGCAGGAGTTTCAGGGCATGATATTCAGGGCAGCAGTTTCAGGGCATGAGATTCAGGACATGAGTTTCAGTGCAGTAGTTTCAGGGCATGAGATTCAGGGCATGAGTTTCAGGGCATGAGATTCAGGACATGAGTTTCAGGGCATGAGATTCAGTACATGAGTTTCAGGGCATGAGTTTCAGGTCTGTGGTTTCCGGGCTTGAGATTCAGCGCAGCAGTTTCAGAGCAGGAGTTTCAGTGCAGGATTTTCAGGGCATGAGATTCAGGGCCGGAATTTCAGGGCATGAGATTCAGGGCATGAGTTTCAGGGCAGGAATTTCAGGACATGACATTCAGGGCATATGTTTTAGGGCAGGTGATTCAGTGCAAGAGTTTGAGGGCATGAGATTCAGGTCATGAGTTTCAGGACAGGAGATTCAGGGCATGAGTTTCAGT
>NW_027276510.1:0-38653 GCF_030028105.1 Mobula birostris | reverse complement strand
ATATCCACTCTATCTGTGCCTTCCGATCCTAGACTCCCCCAGCTTAGGAAAGATCCTCTCCACATCCACTCTAACTGTGCCCTCTGATCCTAGACTCCCACACCATAGGAAACATCCTCTCCACATCCACTCTAACTGTGCTCACCGATCTCAGACTCCCCCACTATAGGAAACATCCTCTCCACATCCACTCTATCTCTGTCCTCTGATCCTGGACTCCCCCAACTATAGGAAACAACATCTTTACATCCACTCTATCTGTGTACTCTTGTCCTAGACTCCCTCCACTATAGGAAACAACATCTCCACATCCACTCTGTCTGTGTCCTGTGGTCCTAGACTCCTCCATTATAGGAAACATCCTCTCCACATTCACTCTATCTGTGTCTTCGGGTCCTAGACTCCCCTAGTATAGGAAACATCCTCTCCACATCCACTCTATTTGTGCCCTCTGATCCTAGACTCCCCCATTATAAGAAACATCCTCTCCACATCCACTCTATCTGTGTCCTCTGGTCCTAAACTCCCCCTACTTTAGGAAACATCCTCTCTACATCCACTCTATCTGTGTCCTCGGATCCTAGACTCCCTCCAATATAGGAAATATCCTCTCCACCTCCACTCTATCTGTGTCCTCTGGTCCTAGACTCTCCTCACAAAAGGAAACAACATCTCCACATCCACTCTGTCTGTGTCCTCTGGTCCGAGACTTCCCCACTATAGAAAACATCCTCTCCACATCCACTCTATCTGCGTCCTCTAGTCTTAGACTCCCACAAATAGGAAATATCCTCTCGTCATCCACTCTATCTTTGTCCTCTGATCCTAGGCTCCACCAGTATAGGAAACATCCTGTCCACATCCACTCTATCTGTACCTTCTGATCCTAGACTCCCCCAGTATAGGAAACATCCTCTCCACATCCACTCTAACAGTGCCCTCTGATCCTAGACTCCCACACCACAGGAAACATCCTCTCCACATCCACTGTAACTGTGCCCTCTGATCCTAGTCTCCCACACCATCGGGAACATCCTCTCCACATCCACTCTATCAGTGCCCTTTGATCCAGACTCCCCCACTATAGGAAACATCTTCTCCAAATTCACTCTATCTCTGTCCTCTGGTCCTAGAATCCCCCACTATAGGAAATATCCTCTCCAAATCACTCTATCTGTGTACTCTGGTCCTGGACTCCCCCCACTATAGGAAACAACATCTCCATATCCAGTCTATCTGTGTCCTCTGGTCCTAGACTCCCCCACTATAGAAAACATCCGCTCCACATCCACTCTATCAGTGCCCTCTGATCCCAAAGTCCCCAACTATAGGAAACATCCTCTCCACATCCACTCTATTTGTGTCCTCTGGTCCCAAACTCCCCCCACTTTAGGAAACATCCTCTCCACATCCACTCTATCTCTGTCCTCTGATCCTAGACTCCTCCACTATAGGAAACATCCTCTCTACATCCACTCTATTTGTGTCCTCTGGTTCTAGACTACCCCACTATAAGAAACATCCTCTCCGCATCCACTCTATTTGTGTCCTCTGGTCCTAGACTCCCCCACTATAGGAAACATCTTCTCCACATTCACTCTATCTCTGTCTTCTGGTCCTAGAATCCCCAACTATAGGAAATATCCTCTCCATATCCACTCTATCTGTGTACTCTGGTCCTGGACTCCCCCTACTTTAGGAAACATCCTCTCTACATCCAGTCTATCTCAGTCCTCTGATCCTAGACTCCTCCATTATAGGAAACATCCTCTCTACATCCACTCTATTTGTGTCCTCTGGTCCTAGACTCCCCCACTATAAGAAACATCCTCTCCACATCCACTCTATGTGTGTCCTCTGGTCCAAGACTCCCCCACTATAGGAAACATCCTCTCCACATCCACTCTAACTGTGCCCTGTGGTCCTAGAATCCCCAACTATAGGAAATATCCTCTCCATATCCACTCTATCTGTGTACTCTGGTCCTAGGCTCCACCAGTATAGGAAACATCCTGTCCACATCCACTCTATCTGTACCTTCTGATCCTAGACTCCCCTAGTATAGGAAACATCCTCTCCACATCCACTCTATTTGTGCCCTCTGATCCTAGACTCCCCCATTATAAGAAACATCCTCTCCACATCCACTCTATCTGTGTCCTCTGGTCCTAAACTCCCCCTACTTTAGGAAACATCCTCTCTACATCCACTCTATCTGTGTCCTCGGATCCTAGACTCCCTCCAATATAGGAAATATCCTCTCCACCTCCACTCTATCTGTGTCCTCTGGTCCTAGACTCTCCTCACAAAAGGAAACAACATCTCCACATCCACTCTGTCTGTGTCCTCTGGTCCGAGACTTCCCCACTATAGAAAACATCCTCTCCACATCCACTCTATCTGCGTCCTCTAGTCTTAGACTCCCACAAATAGGAAATATCCTCTCGTCATCCACTCTATCTTTGTCCTCTGATCCTAGGCTCCACCAGTATAGGAAACATCCTGTCCACATCCACTCTATCTGTACCTTCTGATCCTAGACTCCCCCAGTATAGGAAACATCCTCTCCACATCCACTCTAACAGTGCCCTCTGATCCTAGACTCCCACACCACAGGAAACATCCTCTCCACATCCACTGTAACTGTGCCCTCTGATCCTAGTCTCCCACACCATCGGGAACATCCTCTCCACATCCACTCTATCAGTGCCCTTTGATCCCAGACTCCCCCACTATAGGAAACATCTTCTCCAAATTCACTCTATCTCTGTCCTCTGGTCCTAGAATCCCCCACTATAGGAAATATCCTCTCCAAATCACTCTATCTGTGTACTCTGGTCCTGGACTCCCCCCACTATAGGAAACAACATCTCCATATCCAGTCTATCTGTGTCCTCTGGTCCTAGACTCCCCCACTATAGAAAACATCCGCTCCACATCCACTCTATCAGTGCCCTCTGATCCCAAAGTCCCCAACTATAGGAAACATCCTCTCCACATCAACTCTATCTGTCTCCTCTGGTCCTAGACTCCCGCACTATAGGAAACATCCTCTACACATCCACTCTGTATTTGTCCTCTGATCCTAGACTCCCCCCAATATAGGAAATATCCTCTCCACATCCACACGAACTGTGCCCTCTGATCCTAGACTCCCACAGCACAGGAAACATCCTCTCCACATCCACTCAAACTGTGCCCTCTGATCCTAGTCTCCCACACCATCGGGAACATCCTCTCCACATCCACTCTATCTGTGCCCTCTGATCCTAGACTCCCCCACTATAGGAAACATCTTCTCCACATTCACACTATCTCTGTCCTCTGGTCCCAGAATACCCCACTATAGGAAATACCCTCTCCATATCCACTCATCTGTGTACTCTGGTCCTGGACTCCCCCCACTATAGGAAACAACATATCCACATCCACTCTGTCTGTGCCCTCTGATCCCAGACTCCCACAACATAGAAAACATCCTCTCCACATTCACTCAATCTGTGCTCTCCAATCCTAGTATCCCAAACCATAGGAAACATCCTCTCCACATCCACTCTATCTGTGTCCTCTGGTCCAAAACTCCCCCTACTTTAGGAAACATCCTCTCTACATCCACTCTGTCTGTGTCCTTTGGTCCTAGACTCCTCCACTATAGAAAACATCCTCTCCACATCCACTCTATCTGCGTCCTCTAGTCTTAGACTCCCACAAATAGGAAATATCCTCTCCTCATCCACTCTATCTGTGCCCTCTGATCCTAGGCTCCACCACTATAGGAAACATCCTGTCCACATCCACTCCATCTGTACCTTCTGATCCTAGACTCCCCCAGTATAGGAAACATCCTCTCCACATCCACTCTAACTGTGCCCTCTGATCCTAGACTCCCACACCACAGGAAACATCCTCTCCACATCCACTCTAACTGTGCCCTCTGATCCCAGTCTCCCACACCATCGGGAACATCCTCTCCACATCCACTCTATCAGTGCCCTTGGATCCCAGACTCCTCCACTATAGGAAACATCCTCTCCACATTCACTCTATCTCTGTCCTCTGGTCCTAGAATCCCCCACTATAGGAAATATCCTCTCCAAATCACTCTATCTGTGTACTCTGGTCCTGGACTCCCCCCACTATAGGAAACAACATCTCCATATCCACTCTATCTGTGCCTTCCGATCCTAGACTCCCCCAGTATAGGAAAGATCCTCTCCACATCCACTCCAACTGTGCCCTCTGATCCTAGACTGCCACACCATAGGAAACATCCTCTCCACATCCACTCTAACTGTGCCCTCTGATCCCAGACTCCCCCACTATAGGAAACATCCTCTCCACATCCACTCTATTTGTGTCCTCTGGTCCGAGACTCCCCCACTATAGGAAACATCTTCTCCACATTCACTCTATCTCTGTCCTCTGGTCCTAGAATTCCCAACTATAGGAAATATCCTCTCCATATCCACTCTATCTGTGTACTCTGGTCCAGGACTGCCCCAACTAAGGGAAACAACATCTTTACATCCACTCTATCTGTGTACTCTTGTCCTAGACTCCCTCCACTATAGGAAACAACATCTCCACATCCACTCTGTCTGTGTCCTGTGGTCCTAGACTCCTGCATTATAGGAAACATCCTCTCCACATTCACTCTATCTGAGTCTTCTGGTCCTAGACTCCCCTAGTATAGGAAACATCCTCTCCACATCCACTCTATCTGTGCCCTCTGATCCTAGACTCCCCCACTATAAGAAACATCCTCTCCACATCCACTCTATCTGTGCCCTCTGATCCCAGATTCCCACAACATAGGAAACATCCTCTCCACATCCACTCTATCTGTGTCCTCTGGTCCTAAACTCCCCCTACTTTAGGAAACATCCTCTCTACATCCACTCTATCTGTGTCCTCTGATCCTAGACTCCCTCCAATATAGGAAATATCTTCTCCACATCCACTCTATCTGTGTCCTCTGGCCCTAGACTCTCCTCACAAAAGGAAACAACATCTCCACATCCACTCTGTCTGTGTCCTCTGGTCGGAGACTTCCCCACTATAGAAAACATCCTCTCCACATCCATCCTATCTGCGTCCTCTAGTCTTAGACTCCCACAAATAGGAAATATCCTCTCGTCATCCACTCTATCTGTGTCCTCTGATCCTAGGCTCCACCACTATAGGAAACATCCTATCCACATCCACTCTAACTGTGCCCTCTTATCCCAAAGTCCCCCACTATAGGAAACATCCTCTCCACATCAACTCTATCTGTGTCCTCTGGCCCTAGAGTCCCGCACTATAGGAAACATCCTCTACACATCCACTCTGTATTTGCCCTCTGATCCCAGTCTCCCACACCATCGGGAACATCCTCTCCACATCCACTCTATCAGTGCCCTTGGATCCCAGACTCCTCCACTATAGGAAACATCCTCTCCACATTCACTCTATCTCTGTCCTCTGGTCCTAGAATCCCCCACTATAGGAAATATCCTCTCCAAATCACTCTATCTGTGTACTCTGGTCCTGGACTCCCCCCACTATA
This sequence comes from Mobula birostris, assembly GCF_030028105.1. Lineage (NCBI taxonomy): Eukaryota > Metazoa > Chordata > Chondrichthyes > Myliobatiformes > Myliobatidae > Mobula > Mobula birostris. The sequence continues at coordinate 33,105 of NW_027276510.1, read as the reverse complement.
GGAAACAACATCTCCATATCCACTCTATCTGTGCCTTCCGATCCTAGACTCCCCCAGTATAGGAAAGATCCTCTCCACATCCACTCCAACTGTGCCCTCTGATCCTAGACTGCCACACCATAGGAAACATCCTCTCCACATCCACTCTAACTGTGCCCTCTGATCCCAGACTCCCCCACTATAGGAAACATCCTCTCCACATCCACTCTATTTGTGTCCTCTGGTCCGAGACTCCCCCACTATAGGAAACATCTTCTCCACATTCACTCTATCTCTGTCCTCTGGTCCTAGAATCCCCAACTATAGGAAATATCCTCTCCATATCCACTCTATCTGTGTACTCTTGTCCTAGACTCCCTCCACTATAGGAAACAACATCTCCACATCCACTCTGTCTGTGTCCTGTGGTCCTAGACTCCTGCATTATAGGAAACATCCTCTCCACATTCACTCTATCTGAGTCTTCTGGTCCTAGACTCCCCTAGTATAGGAAACATCCTCTCCACATCCACTCTATCTGTGCCCTCTGATCCTAGACTCCCCCACTATAAGAAACATCCTCTCCACATCCACTCTATCTGTGCCCTCTGATCCCAGATTCCCACAACATAGGAAACATCCTCTCCACATCCACTCTATCTGTGTCCTCTGGTCCTAAACTCCCCCTACTTTAGGAAACATCCTCTCTACATCCACTCTATCTGTGTCCTCTGATCCTAGACTCCCTCCAATATAGGAAATATCTTCTCCACATCCACTCTATCTGTGTCCTCTGGCCCTAGACTCTCCTCACAAAAGGAAACAACATCTCCACATCCACTCTGTCTGTGTCCTCTGGTCGGAGACTTCCCCACTATAGAAAACATCCTCTCCACATCCATCCTATCTGCGTCCTCTAGTCTTAGACTCCCACAAATAGGAAATATCCTCTCGTCATCCACTCTGTCTGTGTCCTCTGATCCTAGGCTCCACCACTATAGGAAACATCCTATCCACATCCACTCTAACTGTGCCCTCTTATCCCAAAGTCCCCCACTATAGGAAACATCCTCTCCACATCAACTCTATCTGTGTCCTCTGGTCCAAGACTCCCCCACTATAGGAAATATCCTCTCCATATCCACTCTATCTGGGTCCTCTGGTCCTAGACTCCCCCACAATAGGAAATACGCTCTCCATATCCACTCTATCTGTGTTCTCTGTTCGTAGACTCCCCCCAATATAGGAAACAACATCTCCACATCCACTCTGTCTGTGTCCTCTGGTCCTAGACTCCCCCACTATAGGAAATATTCTCTCCACATCGACTCTATCTGTGTCCTCTGGTCCTTGACTCCCCCACTATAGGAAACAACATCTCCACAACCACTCTGTCTGTGTCCTCTGGTCCTAGACTCCCCCAATATAGGAAACATCCTCTCCACATCCACTCTATCTGTGCCCTCTGATCCTAGACTCCCCCACTATAAGAAACATCCTCTCCACATCCACTCTATCTGTGCCCTCTGATCCCAGACTCCCACAACATAGGAAAAATCCTCTCCACATCCACTCTATCTGTGCTCTCCGATCCTAGTCTCCCAAAGCATAGGAAACATCCTCTCCACATCCACTCTATCTGTGCCCTCTGGTCCTAAACTCCCCCTACTTTAGGAAACATCCTCTCTACATCCACTCTATCTGTGTCCTCTGATCCTAGACTCCCCCCAATATAGGAAATATCCTCTCCACATCCACTCTATCTGTGTCCTCTGGTCCTAGACTCTCCCCAGTAGAGGAAACAACATCTCCACATCCACTCTGTCTGCGTCCTCTGGTCCTAGACTCCCCCACTATAGAAAACATCCTCTCCACATCCACTCTATCTGCGTCCTCTAGTCTTAGACTCCCCCAAATAGGAAATATCCTCTCCTCATCCACTCCATCTGTGCCCTCTGATCCTAGACTCCACCACTATAGGATAAATCCCGTCCACATCCACTCTGTCTGTACCTTCTGATCCTAGACTCCCCCAGTATAGGAAACATCCTCTCCACATCCACTCTAACTGTGCCATCTGATCCTAGTCTCCCCCATTATAGGAAACATCCTCTCCACATCCACTCTATCTGTGCCCTCTGATCCCAGACTCCCCCACTATAGGAAACATTCTCTCCACATTCACTCTATCTCTGTCCTCTGGTCCTAGAATCCCCAACTATAGGAAATATCCTCTCCATATCCACTCTATCTGTGTACTCTGGTCCTAGACAACCTCCACTATAGGAAACAACATCTCCACATTCACTCTGTCTGTGTCCTGTGGTCCTAGACTCCTCCATTATAGGAAACATCCTCTCCACATTCACTCTATCTGTGCTCTCCGATCCTAGACTCCCAAACCATGGGAAACATCATCTCCACATCCACTTTGTCTGTGCCCTTTGATCCCAGACTCCCACAACATAGGAAACATCCTCTCCACATCCACTCTATCTGTGTCCTCTGGTCCCAGACTCTCCCCACTATAGGATACAACATCTCCACATCCACTCTGTCTGCGTCCTCTGGTCCTAGACTCCCCCACTATAGAAAACATCCTCTCCACATCCACTCTATCTGCGTCCTCTAGTCTTAGATTCCCCCAAATAGGAAATATCCTCTCCTCATTCAGTCCATCTGTGCCCTCTGATCCTAGACTCCACCACTATAGGATAAATCCCGTCCACATCCACTCTGTCTGTACCTTTTGATCCTAGACCTCCCCAGTATAGGAAACATCCTCTCCACATTCACTCTAAGTGTGCCCTCTGATCCTAGAGTCCCACACCACAGGAAAATTCCTCTCCACATCCACTCTAACTGCGCCCTCTGATCCTAGTCTCCCACACCATCGGGAACATCCTCTCCACATCCACTCTATCTGTGCCCTCTGATCCCAGACTCCCCCACTATAGGAAACATCCTCTCCACATCCACTCTATCTGTGCCTCTGATCCTAGACTCCCCCAGTATAGGAAACATCCTATCCACATCCACTCTATCTGTGTCCTCTGAACCTAGACTCCCACACCATAGGAAACATCCTCTCCACATCCACTCTATCTGTGCCCTCTGATCTCAAAGTCCCCCACTATAGGAAACATCCTCTCCACATCAACTCTATCTGTGTCCTCTGGTCCTAGACTCCCGCACTATAGGAAACATCCTCTACACATCCACTCTGTATTTGCCCTCTGATCTTAGACTCCCCCAATATAGGAAACTTCCTCTCCACATCAACTCTATCTGTGCCCTCTGATCCCAGACTCCCACACCATAGGAAACATCCTCTCCACATCAACTCTATCTGTGCTCTCTGATCCCAGACTCACACACCATAGGAAACATCCTCTCCACATCCACTCTATCTGTGCCCTCTGATCCTAGACTCCCCAACTATAGGAAACATCCTCTCCACATCCACTCTATCTGTGTCCTCTGGTCCTAAAACCCCCACTTTGGGAAACATCCTCTCTACATCCACTCTATCTGTGTCCTCTGATCCTAGACTCCCCCCAATATAGGAAATATCCTCTCCACATCTGCTCTATCTGTGTCCTGTGGTCCTAGACTCTCCCCACTATAGGAAAAAACATCTCCACATCCACTCTGTCTGTGTCGTCTGGTCCTAGACTCCCCATAATAGAAAACATCCTCTCCACATCCACTCTATCTGTGTCCTCTAGTCTTTGACTCTCCCAAATAGGAAATAGCCTCTCCTCATCCACTCTATCTGTGCCCTCTGATCCTAGAATCCACCACTATAGGAAACATCCTGTCCAAATCCATTCTATCTGTGCCTTCCGATCCTAGACTCCCCCAGTATAGGAAAGATCCTCTCGACATCCACTCTAACTGTGCCCTCTGATCCTAGACTCCCACACCATAGGAAACATCCTCTCCACATACACTCTATCTGTGCCCTCTGATCCCAGACTCCCCCACTATAGGAAACATCCTCTCCACATCCACACTATTTTTGTCCTCTGGTCGTAGACTCCCCCACTATAGGAAACATATTCTCCACATTCACTCTATCTCTGTCCTCTGGTCCTAGAATCCCCAACTATAGGAAATACCCTCTCCATATCCACTCTATCTGTGTACTCTGGTCCTGGACTCCCCCCACTATAGGAAACATCATCTTTACATCCACTCTATCTGTGTACTCTGGTCCTAGACTCCCTCCAGTATAGGAAACAACTTCTCCACATCCACTCTCTCTGTGTCCTGTGGTCCTAGACTCCTCCATTATAGGAAACAACCTCTCCACATCCACTCTATCTGTGTCTTCTGGTCCTAGACTCCCCCACTATAGGAAACATCCTCTCCACATCCACTCTATCTGTGTCCTCTGGTCCTAGACTGCCCCACTATAGGAAATATCCTCTCCATATCCACTCTCTCTGTGTCCTCTGGTCCTAGACTCGCTCCAATATAGGAAACAACATCTCCACATCCACCCTGTCTGTGTCCTCTGGTCCTAGACTCCCTCCACTATAGGAAACAACATCTCCACATCCACTCTGTCTGTGTCCTCTGGACCTAGACTCCCGCACTATAGGAAATATCCTCTCCATATCCACTCTAACTGTGTCCTCTGGACCTAGAAACCCCCACTATAGGAAACATCCTCTCCACATCTACTCTATCTGTGTCCTCTGGTCCTAGACTCCTCCACTATAGGAAATATCCTCTCCATATCCACTCTATCTGTGTTCCCTGGTCGTAGACTCCCCCCAATATAGGAAACAACATCTCCACATCCACTCTGTCTGTGTCCTCTGGTCCTAGACTCCCCCAATATAGGAAACATCCTCTCCACATCCACTCTATCTGTGCCCTCTGATCCTAGACTCCCCCAGTATAAGAAACATCCTCTCCACATCCACTCTATCTGTGCCCTCTGATCCCAGACTCCCACAACATAGGAAAAATCCTCTCCACATCCACTCTATCTGTCCTCTCCGATCCTAGTCTCCCAAAGCATAGGAAACATCCTCTCCACATCCACTCTATCTGTGTCCTCTGGTCCTAAATTCCCCCTACTTTAGGAAACATCCTCTCTACATCCACTCTATCTGTGTCCTCTGATCCTAGACTCCCCCCAATATAGGAAATATCCTCTCCACATCCACTCTATCTGTGTCCTCTGGTCCTAGACTCTCCCCAGTAGAGGAAACAACATCTCCACATCCACTCTGTCTGCGTCCTCTGGTCCTAGACTCCCCCACTATAGAAAACATCCTCTCCACATCCACTCTATCTGCGTCCTCTAGTCTTAGACTCCCCCAAATAGGAAATATCCTCTCTTCATCCACTCCATCTGTGCCCTCTGATCCTAGACCCCACCACTATAGGATAAATCCTGTCCACATCCACTCTGTCTGTACCTTCTGATCCTAGTCTCCCACACCATCTGAAACATCCTCTCCACATCCACTCTATCTGTGCCCTCTGATCCCAGACTCCCCCACTATAGGAAACATCCTCTCCACATCCACTCTATCTCTGTCCTCTAGTCCTAGATTCCCCCAATATAAGAAACATCCTCTCCACATCCACTCTATTTGTGTCCTCTGGTCCTAGACTCCCCCACTATAGGAAACAACCTCTCCACATCCACTCTATCTGTGTCTTCTGGACCTAGACTCCCCCACTACAGGAAACAACCTCTCCACATCCACTCTATCTGTGCCCTCTGATCCTAGAATCCACCAATATAGGAAACATCCTCTCTACATCCACTCTATTTGTGTCCTCTGGTCCTAGACTCCCCCACTATAAGAAACATCCTCTCCACATCCACTCTATTTGTGTCCTCTGGTCCTAGACTCCCCCACTATAGGAAACATCTTCTCCACATTCACTCTATCTCTGTCCTCTGGTCCTAGAATCCCCAACTATAGGAAATATCCTCTCCATATCCACTTTATCTGTGTACTCTGGTCCTGGGCCCCCCCCCACTATAGGAAACAACATCTTTACATTCACTCTATCTGTGTACTCTGGTCCTAGACTCCCTCCACTATAGGAAACAACATCTCCACATCCACTCTGTCTGTGTCCTGTGGTCCTAGACTCCTCCATTATAGGAAACATCCTCTCCACATTCACTCTATCTGTGCTCTCCGATCCTAGTCTCCCAAACCATAGGAAACATCATCTCCACATGCACTCTGTCTGTGCCCTCTGATCCCAGACTCCCACAACATAGGAAACATCCTCTCCACATTCACTCTATCTGTGCTCTCCGATCCTAGTCTCCCAAACCATAGGAAACATCCTCTCCACATCCACGCTATCTGTGTCCTCTGGTCCTAAACTCCCCCTACTTTAGGAAACATCCTCTCTACATCCACTCTGTCTGTGTCCTCTGGTCCTAGACTCCCCCACTATAGAAAACATCCTCTCCACATCCACTCTATCTGCGTCCTCTAGTCTAGGACTCCCACAAATAGGAAATATCCTCTCCTCATCCACTCTATCTGTGCCCTCTGATCCTAGGCTCCCACACCATCGGGAACATCCTCTCCACATCCACTCTATCAGTGCCCTTTGATCCCAGACTCCTCCACTATAGGAAACATCCTCTCCACATTCACTCTATCTCTGTCCTCTGGTCCTAGAATCCCCCACTATAGGAAATAACCTCTCCAAATCACTCTATCTGTGTACTCTGGTCCTGGACTCCCCCCACTATAGGAAACAACATCTCCATATCCACTCTATCTGTGCCTTCCGATCCTAGACTCCCCCAGTATAGGAAAGATCCTCTCCACATCCACTCTAACTGTGCCCTCTGATCCTAGACTCCCACACCATAGGAAACATCCTCTCCACATCCACTCTAACTGTGCCCTCCGATCCCAGACTCCCCCACTATAGGAAACATCCTCTCCACATCTACTCTATCTGTGTCCTCTGATCCTAGACTCCTCCACTATAGGAAACATCCTCTCTACATCCACTGTATTTGTGTCCTCTGGTCCTAGACTCCCCCACTATAAGAAACATCCTCTCCACATCCACTCTATTTGTGTCCTCTGGTCCTAGACTCCCCCACTATAGGAAACATCTTCTCCACATTCACTCTATCTCTGTCCTCTGGTCCTAGAATCCCCAACTATAGGAAATATCCTCTCCATATCCACTCTATCTGTGTACTCTGGTCCTGGACTCCCCCAACTAAAGGAAACAACATCTTTACATCCACTCTATCTGTGTACTCTGGTGCTAGACTCCCTCCACTATAGGAAACAACATCTCCACATCCACTCTGTCTGTGTCCTGTGGTCCTAGACTCCTCCATTATAGGAAACATCCTCTCCACATTCACTCTATCTGTGTCTTCTGGTCCTAGACTCCCCCACTATAAGAAACATCCTCTCACATCCACTTTATCTGTGCCCTCTGATCCCAGACTCCCACAACATAGGAAACATCCTCTTCACATCCACTCTATCTGTGTCCTCTGGTCCTAAACTCCCCCTACTTTAGGAAACATCCTCTCTACATCCACTCTATCAGTGTCCGCTGATCCTAGACTCCCTCCAATATAGGAAATATCCTCTCCACATCCACTCTATCTGTATCCTCTGGTCCTAACCTCTCCTCACAAAAGGAAACAACATCTCCACATCCACTCTATCTGTGTCCTCTGGTCCTAGACTCTCCCCAGTAGAGGAAACAACATCTCCACATCCACTCTGTCTGCGTCCTCTGGTCCTAGACTCCCCCACTATAGAAAACATCCTCTGCACATCCACTCTATCTGCGTCCTCTAGTCTTAGACTCCCCCAAATAGGAAATATCCTCTCTTCATCCACTCCATCTGTGCCCTCTGATCCTAGACCCCACCACTATAGGATAAATCTTGTCCACATCCACTCTGTCTGTACCTTCTGATCCTAGTCTCCCACACCATCTGAAACATCCTCTCCACATCCACTCTATCTGTGCCCTCTGATCCCAGACTCCCCCACTATAGGAAACATCCTCTCCACATCCACTCTATCTCTGTCCTCTAGTCCTAGATTCCCCCAATATAAGAAACATCCTCTCCACATCCACTCTATTTGTGTCCTCTGGTCCTAGACTCCCCCACTATAGGAAACAACCTCTCCACATCCACTCTATCTGTGTCTTCTGGACCTAGACTCCCCCACTACAGGAAACAACCTCTCCACATCCACTCTATCTGTGCCCTCTGATCCTAGAATCCACCAATATAGGAAACATCCTCTCTACATCCACTCTATTTGTGTCCTCTGGTCCTAGACTCCCCCACTATAAGAAACATCCTCTCCACATCCACTCTATTTGTGTCCTCTGGTCCTAGACTCCCCCACTATAGGAAACATCTTCTCCACATTCACTCTATCTCTGTCCTCTGGTCCTAGAATCCCCAACTATAGGAAATATCCTCTCCATATCCACTTTATCTGTGTACTCTGGTCCTGGGCCCCCCCCCCACTATAGGAAACAACATCTTTACATTCACTCTATCTGTGTACTCTGGTCCTAGACTCCCTCCACTATAGGAAACAACATCTCCACATCCACTCTGTCTGTGTCCTGTGGTCCTAGACTCCTCCATTATAGGAAACATCCTCTCCACATTCACTCTATCTGTGCTCTCCGATCCTAGTCTCCCAAACCATAGGAAACATCATCTCCACATGCACTCTGTCTGTGCCCTCTGATCCCAGACTCCCACAACATAGGAAACATCCTCTCCACATTCACTCTATCTGTGCTCTCCGATCCTAGTCTCCCAAACCATAGGAAACATCCTCTCCACATCCACGCTATCTGTGTCCTCTGGTCCTAAACTCCCCCTACTTTAGGAAACATCCTCTCTACATCCACTCTGTTTGTGTCCTCTGGTCCTAGACTCCCCCACTATAGAAAACATCCTCTCCACATCCACTCTATCTGCGTCCTCTAGTCTAGGACTCCCACAAATAGGAAATATCCTCTCCTCATCCACTCTATCTGTGCCCTCTGATCCTAGGCTCCCACACCATCGGGAACATCCTCTCCACATCGACTCTATCAGTGCCCTTTGATCCCAGACTCCTCCACTATAGGAAACATCCTCTCCACATTCACTCTATCTCTGTCCTCTGGTCCTAGAATCCCCCACTATAGGAAATAACCTCTCCAAATCACTCTATCTGTGTACTCTGGTCCTGGACTGCCCCCACTATAGGAAACAACATCTCCATATCCACTCTATCTGTGCCTTCCGATCCTAGACTCCCCCAGTATAGGAAAGATCCTCTCCACATCCACTCTAACTGTGCCCTCTGATCCTAGACTCCCACACCATAGGAAACATCCTCTCCACATCCACTCTAACTGTGCCCTCCGATCCCAGACTCCCCCACTATAGGAAACATCCTCTCCACATCTACTCTATCTGTGTCCTCTGATCCTAGACTCCTCCACTATAGGAAACATCCTCTCTACATCCACTGTATTTGTGTCCTCTGGTCCTAGACTCCCCCACTATAAGAAACATCCTCTCCACATCCACTCTATTTGTGTCCTCTGGTCCTAGACTCCCCCACTATAGGAAACATCTTCTCCACATTCACTCTATCTCTGTCCTCTGGTCCTAGAATCCCCAACTATAGGAAATATCCTCTCCATATCCACTCTATCTGTGTACTCTGGTCCTGGACTCCCCCAACTAAAGGAAACAACATCTTTACATCCACTCTATCTGTGTACTCTGGTGCTAGACTCCCTCCACTATAGGAAACAACATCTCCACATCCACTCTGTCTGTGTCCTGTGGTCCTAGACTCCTCCATTATAGGAAACATCCTCTCCACATTCACTCTATCTGTGTCTTCTGGTCCTAGACTCCCCCACTATAAGAAACATCCTCTCACATCCACTTTATCTGTGCCCTCTGATCCCAGACTCCCACAACATAGGAAACATCCTCTTCACATCCACTCTATCTGTGTCCTCTGGTCCTAAACTCCCCCTACTTTAGGAAACATCCTCTCTACATCCACTCTATCAGTGTCCGCTGATCCTAGACTCCCTCCAATATAGGAAATATCCTCTCCACATCCACTCTATCTGTATCCTCTGGTCCTAACCTCTCCTCACAAAAGGAAACAACATCTCCACATCCACTCTGTCTGTGTCCTCTGGTCCGAGACTTTCCCACTATAGAAAACATCCTCTCCACATCCACTCTATCTGTGTCCTCTGGTCCTAACCTCTCCTCACAAAAGGAAACAACATCTCCACATCCACTCTGTCTGTGTCCTCTGGTCCGAGACTTTCCCACTATAGAAAACATCCTCTCCACATCCACACTATCTGCGTCCTCTAGTCTTAGACTCCCACAAATAGGAAATATCCTCTCGTTATTCACTCTATCTGTGTCCTCTGATCCTAGGCTCCTCCAGTATAGGAAACATCCTGTCCACATCCACTCTATCTGTACCTTCTGATCCTAGTCTCCCACACCATTGAGAACATCCTCTCCACATCCACTCTATCAGTGCCCTTTGATCCCAGACTCCCCCACTATAGGAAACAGCCTCTCCACATCCACTGTATTTGTGTCCTCTGGTCCTAGACTCCCCCACTATAGGAAACATCTTCTCCAAATTCTCTCTATCTCTGTCCTCTGGTCCTAGAATCCCCCACTATAGGAAATATCCTCTCCAAATCACTCTATCTGTGTACTCTGGTCCTGGACTCCCCCCACTATAGGAAACAACATCTCCATATCCAGTCTCTCTGTGTCCTCTGGTCCTAGACTCCCCCAGTATAGAAAACATCCGCTCCACATCCACTCTATCTGTGTCCTCTAGTCTTACACTCCCCCAAATAGGAAATATCCTCTCGTCATCCACTCTATCTGTGCCCTCTGATCCTAGACTCCCCCAGTATAGGAAACATCCTCTTCACATTCACTCTAACTGTGCTCTCTGATCCTAGACTCCCACACCATAGGAAACATCCTCTCCACATCCACTCTATCTGTGCCCTCTGATCCCAAAGTCCCCCACTATAGGAAACATCCTCTCCACATCAACTCTATCTGTTTCCTCTGGTCCTAGACTCCCGCACTATAGGAAACATCCTCTACACATCCACTCTGTATTTGCCCTCTGATCCTAGACTCCCCCAATATAGGAAACATCCTCTCCACATCCACTCTATCTGTGCCCTCTGAACCCAGAGTCCCACACCATAGGAAACATCCTCTCCACAACCACTCTATCTGTGCCCTCCGATCCTAGTCTCCCACACAATAGGAAACATCCTCTCCACATCCACTCTGTCTGTGCCCTCTGATCCTAGACTCCCCAACTATAGGAAACATCCTCTCTACATCCACTCTATTTGTGTCCTCTGGTCCTAGACTACCCCACTATAAGAAACATCCTCTCCGCATCCACTCTATTTGTGTCCTCTGGTCCTAGACTCCCCCACTATAGGAAACATCTTCTCCACATTCACTCTATCTCTGTCTTCTGGTCCTAGAATCCCCAACTATAGGAAATATCCTCTCCATATCCACTCTATCTGTGTACTCTGGTCCTGGACTCCCCCTACTTTAGGAAACATCCTCTCTACATCCAGTCTATCTCAGTCCTCTGATCCTAGACTCCTCCATTATAGGAAACATCCTCTCTACATCCACTCTATTTGTGTCCTCTGGTCCTAGACTCCCCCACTATAAGAAACATCCTCTCCACATCCACTCTATGTGTGTCCTCTGGTCCAAGACTCCCCCACTATAGGAAACATCCTCTCCACATCCACTCTAACTGTGCCCTGTGGTCCTAGAATCCCCAACTATAGGAAATATCCTCTCCATATCCACTCTATCTGTGTACTCTGGTCCTGGACTCCCCCAACTATAGGAAACAACATCTTTACATCCACTCTATCTGTGTACTCTTGTCCTAGACTCCCACCACTATAGGAAACAACATCTCCACATCCACTCTGTCTGTGTCCTGTGGTCCTAGACTACTCCATTATAGGAAATATCCTCTCCACATCCACTCTATCTGTGTCCTCTGGTCCTAGACTCTCCCCACTATAGGAAACAACATCTCCACATCCACTCTATCTGTGCGCTCCGATCCTAGTCCCCCAAACCATAGGAAACATCCTCTCCACATCCACTCTATCTGTGTCCTCTGGTCCTAAACTCCCCCTACTTTAGGAAACATCCTCTCTACATCCACTCTATCAGTGTCCGCTGATCCTAGACTCCCTCCAATATAGGAAATATCCTCTCCACATCCACTCTATCTGTATCCTCTGGTCCTAACCTCTCCTCACAAAAGGAAACAACATCTCCACATCCACTCTGTCTGTGTCCTCTGGTCCGAGACTTTCCCACTATAGAAAACATCCTCTCCACATCCACTCTATCTGTGTCCTCTGGTCCTAACCTCTCCTCACAAAAGGAAACAACATCTCCACATCCACTCTGTCTGTGTCCTCTGGTCCGAGACTTTCCCACTATAGAAAACATCCTCTCCACATCCACACTATCTGCGTCCTCTAGTCTTAGACTCCCACAAATAGGAAATATCCTCTCGTTATTCACTCTATCTGTGTCCTCTGATCCTAGGCTCCTCCAGTATAGGAAACATCCTGTCCACATCCACTCTATCTGTACCTTCTGATCCTAGTCTCCCACACCATTGAGAACATCCTCTCCACATCCACTCTATCAGTGCCCTTTGATCCCAGACTCCCCCACTATAGGAAACAGCCTCTCCACATCCACTGTATTTGTGTCCTCTGGTCCTAGACTCCCCCACTATAGGAAACATCTTCTCCAAATTCTCTCTATCTCTGTCCTCTGGTCCTAGAATCCCCCACTATAGGAAATATCCTCTCCAAATCACTCTATCTGTGTACTCTGGTCCTGGACTCCCCCCACTATAGGAAACAACATCTCCATATCCAGTCTCTCTGTGTCCTCTGGTCCTAGACTCCCCCAGTATAGAAAACATCCGCTCCACATCCACTCTATCTGTGTCCTCTAGTCTTACACTCCCCCAAATAGGAAATATCCTCTCGTCATCCACTCTATCTGTGCCCTCTGATCCTAGACTCCCCCAGTATAGGAAACATCCTCTTCACATTCACTCTAACTGTGCTCTCTGATCCTAGACTCCCACACCATAGGAAACATCCTCTCCACATCCACTCTATCTGTGCCCTCTGATCCCAAAGTCCCCCACTATAGGAAACATCCTCTCCACATCAACTCTATCTGTTTCCTCTGGTCCTAGACTCCCGCACTATAGGAAACATCCTCTACACATCCACTCTGTATTTGCCCTCTGATCCTAGACTCCCCCAATATAGGAAACATCCTCTCCACATCCACTCTATCTGTGCCCTCTGAACCCAGAGTCCCACACCATAGGAAACATCCTCTCCACAACCACTCTATCTGTGCCCTCCGATCCTAGTCTCCCACACAATAGGAAACATCCTCTCCACATCCACTCTGTCTGTGCCCTCTGATCCTAGACTCCCCAACTATAGGAAACATCCTCTCTACATCCACTCTATTTGTGTCCTCTGGTCCTAGACTACCCCACTATAAGAAACATCCTCTCCGCATCCACTCTATTTGTGTCCTCTGGTCCTAGACTCCCCCACTATAGGAAACATCTTCTCCACATTCACTCTATCTCTGTCTTCTGGTCCTAGAATCCCCAACTATAGGAAATATCCTCTCCATATCCACTCTATCTGTGTACTCTGGTCCTGGACTCCCCCTACTTTAGGAAACATCCTCTCTACATCCAGTCTATCTCAGTCCTCTGATCCTAGACTCCTCCATTATAGGAAACATCCTCTCTACATCCACTCTATTTGTGTCCTCTGGTCCTAGACTCCCCCACTATAAGAAACATCCTCTCCACATCCACTCTATGTGTGTCCTCTGGTCCAAGACTCCCCCACTATAGGAAACATCCTCTCCACATCCACTCTAACTGTGCCCTGTGGTCCTAGAATCCCCAACTATAGGAAATATCCTCTCCATATCCACTCTATCTGTGTACTCTGGTCCTGGACTCCCCCAACTATAGGAAACAACATCTTTACATCCACTCTATCTGTGTACTCTTGTCCTAGACTCCCACCACTATAGGAAACAACATCTCCACATCCACTCTGTCTGTGTCCTGTGGTCCTAGACTACTCCATTATAGGAAATATCCTCTCCACATCCACTCTATCTGTGTCCTCTGGTCCTAGACTCTCCCCACTATAGGAAACAACATCTCCACATCCACTCTATCTGTGCGCTCCGATCCTAGTCCCCCAAACCATAGGAAACATCCTCTCCACATCCACTCTATCTGTGTACTCGTGTCCTGGACTCCCTCCACTATAGGAAACAACATCTTTACATCCTCTCTGTCTGTGTCATGTGGTCCAAGACTCCCCCACTATAGAAAACATCCTCTCCTCATCCACTCTATCTGTGTACTCTGGTCCTGGACTCCCCCCACTATAGTAAACAACATCTCCATATCCACTCTATCTGTGCCTTCCGATCCTAGACTTCCCCAGTATAGGAAAGATCCTCTCCACATCCACTCTAACTGTGCTCTCCGATCCCAGACTCCCCCACTATAGGAAACATCCTCTCCACATCCACTCTATTTGTGTCCTCTGATCCTAGACTCCTCCACTATAGGAAACATCCTCTCTACATCCACTCTATTTGTGTCCTCTGGTCCTAGACTCCCCCACTATAAGAAACATCCTCTCCACATCCACTCTATTTGTGTCCTCTGGTCCTAGACTCCCCCACTAGAGGAAACATCCTCTCCACATTCACTTTATCTCTGTCCTCTGGTCCTAGAATCCCCCACTATGGGAAATATCCTCTCCAAATCACTCTATCTGTGTACTCTGGTCCTGGACTCCCCCCACTATAGGAAACAACATCTCCATATCCACTCTATCTGTGCCTTCCGATCCTAGACTCCCCCAGCTTAGGAAAGATCCTCTCCACATCCACTCTAACTGTGCCCTCTGATCCTAGACTCCCACACCATAGGAAACATCCTCTCCACATCCACTCTAACTGTGCTCACCGATCTCAGACTCCCCCACTATAGGAAACATCCTCTCCACATCCACTCTATCTCTGTCCTCTGATCCTGGACTCCCCCAACTATAGGAAACAACATCTCCACATCCACTCTGTCTGTGTCCTGTGGTCCTAGACTCCTCCATTATAGGAAACATCCTCTCCACATTCACTCTATCTGTGTCTTCGGGTCCTAGACTCCCCTAGTATAGGAAACATCCTTTCCACATCCACTCTATTTGTGCCCTCTGATCCTAGACTCCCCCATTATAAGAAACATCCTCTCCACATCCACTCTATCTGTGTCCTCTGGTCCTAAACTCCCCCTACTTTAGGAAACATCCTCTCTACATCCACTCTATCTGTGTCCTCTGATCCTAGACTCCCTCCAATATAGGAAATATCCTCTCCACATCCACTCTATCTGTGTCCTCTGGTCCTAGACTCTCCTCACAAAAGGAAACAACATCTCCACATCCACTCTGTCTGTGTCCTCTGGTCCGAGACTTCCCCACTATAGAAAACATCCTCTCCACATCCACTCTATCTGCGTCCTCTAGTCTTAGACTCCCACAAATAGGAAATATCCTCTCGTCATCCACTCTATCTTTGTCCTCTGATCCTAGGCTCCACCAGTATAGGAAACATCCTGTCCACATCCACTCTATCTGTACCTTCTGATCCTAGACTCCCCCAGTATAGGAAACATCCTCTCCACATCCACTCTAACAGTGCCCTCTGATCCTAGACTCCCACACCACAGGAAACATCCTCTCCACATCCACTGTAACTGTGCCCTCTGATCCTAGTCTCCCACACCATCGGGAACATCCTCTCCACATCCACTCTATCAGTGCCCTTTGATCCCAGACTCCCCCACTATAGGAAACATCTTCTCCAAATTCACTCTATCTCTGTCCTCTGGTCCTAGAATCCCCCACTATAGGAAATATCCTCTCCAAATCACTCTATCTGTGTACTCTGGTCCTGGACTCCCCCCACTATAGGAAACAACATCTCCATATCCAGTCTATCTGTGTCCTCTGGTCCTAGACTCCCCCACTATAGAAAACATCCGCTCCACATCCACTCTATCAGTGCCCTCTGATCCCAAAGTCCCCAACTATAGGAAACATCCTCTCCACATCAACTCTATCTGTCTCCTCTGGTCCTAGACTCCCGCACTATAGGAAACATCCTCTACACATCCACTCTGTATTTGTCCTCTGATCCTAGACTCCCCCCAATATAGGAAATATCCTCTCCACATCCACACGAACTGTGCCCTCTGATCCTAGACTCCCACAGCACAGGAAACATCCTCTCCACATCCACTCAAACTGTGCCCTCTGATCCTAGTCTCCCACACCATCGGGAACATCCTCTCCACATCCACTCTATCTGTGCCCTCTGATCCTAGACTCCCCCACTATAGGAAACATCTTCTCCACATTCACACTATCTCTGTCCTCTGGTCCCAGAATACCCCACTATAGGAAATACCCTCTCCATATCCACTCATCTGTGTACTCTGGTCCTGGACTCCCCCCACTATAGGAAACAACATATCCACATCCACTCTGTCTGTGCCCTCTGATCCCAGACTCCCACAACATAGAAAACATCCTCTCCACATTCACTCAATCTGTGCTCTCCAATCCTAGTATCCCAAACCATAGGAAACATCCTCTCCACATCCACTCTATCTGTGTCCTCTGGTCCAAAACTCCCCCTACTTTAGGAAACATCCTCTCTACATCCACTCTGTCTGTGTCCTTTGGTCCTAGACTCCTCCACTATAGAAAACATCCTCTCCACATCCACTCTATCTGCGTCCTCTAGTCTTAGACTCCCACAAATAGGAAATATCCTCTCCTCATCCACTCTATCTGTGCCCTCTGATCCTAGGCTCCACCACTATAGGAAACATCCTGTCCACATCCACTCCATCTGTACCTTCTGATCCTAGACTCCCCCAGTATAGGAAACATCCTCTCCACATCCACTCTAACTGTGCCCTCTGATCCTAGACTCCCACACCACAGGAAACATCCTCTCCACATCCACTCTAACTGTGCCCTCTGATCCCAGTCTCCCACACCATCGGGAACATCCTCTCCACATCCACTCTATCAGTGCCCTTGGATCCCAGACTCCTCCACTATAGGAAACATCCTCTCCACATTCACTCTATCTCTGTCCTCTGGTCCTAGAATCCCCCACTATAGGAAATATCCTCTCCAAATCACTCTATCTGTGTACTCTGGTCCTGGACTCCCCCCACTATAGGAAACAACATCTCCATATCCACTCTATCTGTGCCTTCCGATCCTAGACTCCCCCAGTATAGGAAAGATCCTCTCCACATCCACTCCAACTGTGCCCTCTGATCCTAGACTGCCACACCATAGGAAACATCCTCTCCACATCCACTCTAACTGTGCCCTCTGATCCCAGACTCCCCCACTATAGGAAACATCCTCTCCACATCCACTCTATTTGTGTCCTCTGGTCCGAGACTCCCCCACTATAGGAAACATCTTCTCCACATTCACTCTATCTCTGTCCTCTGGTCCTAGAATCCCCAACTATAGGAAATATCCTCTCCATATCCACTCTATCTGTGTACTCTGGTCCAGGACTGCCCCAACTAAGGGAAACAACATCTTTACATCCACTCTATCTGTGTACTCTTGTCCTAGACTCCCTCCACTATAGGAAACAACATCTCCACATCCACTCTGTCTGTGTCCTGTGGTCCTAGACTCCTGCATTATAGGAAACATCCTCTCCACATTCACTCTATCTGAGTCTTCTGGTCCTAGACTCCCCTAGTATAGGAAACATCCTCTCCACATCCACTCTATCTGTGCCCTCTGATCCTAGACTCCCCCACTATAAGAAACATCCTCTCCACATCCACTCTATCTGTGCCCTCTGATCCCAGATTCCCACAACATAGGAAACATCCTCTCCACATCCACTCTATCTGTGTCCTCTGGTCCTAAACTCCCCCTACTTTAGGAAACATCCTCTCTACATCCACTCTATCTGTGTCCTCTGATCCTAGACTCCCTCCAATATAGGAAATATCTTCTCCACATCCACTCTATCTGTGTCCTCTGGCCCTAGACTCTCCTCACAAAAGGAAACAACATCTCCACATCCACTCTGTCTGTGTCCTCTGGTCCTAAACTCCCCTTACTTTAGGAAACATCCTCTCTACATCCACTCTATCTGAGTCCTCTTGTCCTAGACTCCCCCACTATAGAAAACATCCTCTCCACATCCACTCTATCTGTGTCCTCTAGACGTACACTCCCCCAAATAGGAAATATCCTATCCTCATCCACTATATCTGTGCCCTCTGATCCTAGACTCCCACACCACAGGAAACATCCTCTCCACATCCACTCTAACTGTGCCCTCTGATCCTAGTCACCCAAACCATCGGGAACATCCTCTCCACATCCACTCTATCTGTGCCCTCTGATCCTAGACTCCCCCACTACAGGAAACATCTTCTCCACATTCACACTATCTCTGTCCTCTGGTCCTAGAATTCCCCACTATAGGAAATATCCTCTCCAAATCACTCTATCTGTGTACTCTACTCTTACACTCTACCAAATAGGAAATATCCTCTCCTCATCCACTCTATCTGTGCCCTCTGATCCCAGACTCCACCACTATAGGAAAAATCCTCTCCACATCCACTCTATCTGTGCCCTCTGATCCCAAAGTCCCCCACTATAGGAAACATCCTCTCCACATCAACTCTATCTGTGTCCTTTGGTCCTAGACTCCCGCAGTATAGGAAACATCCTCTACACATCCACTCTGTATTTGCCCTCTGATCCTAGACTACCCCAATATAGGAAACATCCTCTCCACATCCACTCTATCTGTGCCCTCTGATCCCAGACTCCCACACCATAGGAAACATCCTCTCCACATCCACTCTATCTGTGCCCTCTGATCCCAGACTCCCCCACTATAGGAAACATCCTCACCACATCCACTCTATCTCTGTCCTCTGGTCCTAGATTCCCCCACTATAAGAAACATCCTCTCCGCATCCACTCTATTTGTGTCCTCTGGTCCTAGACTCCCCCACTATAGGAAACATCTTCTCCACATTCACACTATCTCTGTCCTCTGGTCCTAGAATCCCCCACTATAGGAAATATCCTCTCCAAATAACTCTATCTGCGTGCTCTGGTCATGGACTCCCCCCACTATAGGAAACAACATCTCCCTATCCACTCTATCTGTGTCCTCTGGTCGAAGACTCCCTAACTACAGGAAACATCCTCCCCACATCCACTCTATCTGTGTCCTCTCGTCCTAAACTCCCCCCACTTTAGGAAACATCCTCTCTACATCCACTCTATCTGTGTCCTCTGATCCTAGACTACCGCACTATAGGAAATATCCTCTCCACATCCACTCTAACTGTGTCCTCTGGTCCTAGACTCCCCCACTATAGAAAACATCCTCTCCACATCCATTCTATCTGTGTTCTCTTGTCTTAGACTCGCCCAAATAGGAAATATCCTCTCCTCATCCACTCTATCTGTGCCCTCTGATCCTAGAGTCCCCCAATATAGGAAACATCCTCTCCACATCCACTCTGTATTTGCCCTCTGATCCTAGACTACCCCAATATAGGAAACATCCTCTCCACATCCACTCTATCTGTGCCCTCTGATCCTAGAGTCCCCCAATATAGGAAACATCCTCTCCACATCCACTCTATCTATGCCCTCCGATCCTAGTCTCCCACACCATAGGAAACATCCTCTCCACATCCACTCTATCTGTGCCCTCTGATCCCAGACTCCCCCACTATAGGAAACATCCTCACCACATCCACTCTATCTCTGTCCTCTGGTCCTAGATTCCCCCACTATAAGAAACATCCTCTCCGCATCCACTCTATTTGTGTCCTCTGGTCCTAGACTCCCCCACTATAGGAAACATCTTCTCCACATTCACACTATCTCTGTCCTCTGGTCCTAGAATCCCCCACTATAGGAAATATCCTCTCCAAATCACTCTATCTGCGTACTCTGGTCATGGACTCCCCCCACTATAGGAAACAACATCTCTCTATCCACTCTATCTGTGTCCTCTGGTCGAAAACTCCCTAACTACAGGAAACATCCTCTCCACATCCACTCTATCTGTGTCCTCTCGTCCTAAACTCCCGCACTATAGGAAATATCCTCTCCACATCCACTCTAACTGTGTCCTCTGGTCCTAGACTCCCCCACTATAGAAAACATCCTCTCCACATCCATTCTATCTGTGTTCTCTTGTCTTAGACTCGCCCAAATAGGAAATATCCTCTCCTCATCCACTCTATCTGTGCCCTCTGATCCTAGACTCCACCACTATAGAAAACATCCTCTCCTCATCCACTCTATCTGTGCCCTCTGATCCTAGACTCCCCCAGTATAGGAAACATCCTGTCCACATCCACTCTATCTGTGTTCACTGATCCTAGACTCCCCCACTATAAGAAACATCCTCTCCACATCCAGTCTATTTGTGTCCTCTGGTCCTAGACTCCCCCACTATAGGAAACATCCTCTCCACATCCTTTCTATCTGTGTTCTCTGCTCCTAGACTCCCCCACTATAGGAAATATACTCTCCATATCCACTCTATCTGTGTCCTCTGATCCTAGACTCTCACACCATAGGAAACATCCCTTCCACATCCACTCTATCTGTGCCCTCTGATCCTAGAATCCCACACCATAGGAAACATCCTCTCCACATGCACTCTATCTGTGCCCTCTGATCCTAGACTCCCCCAATAAAGGAAACATCCTCTCCACATCCACTCTATCTGTGTCTTCTGGTCCTAGACTCCCTCCACTTTAGGAAACAACCGCTCTGCATCCACTCTATCTGAGTCCTCTGGTCCTAGACACCCCACTATAAGAAACATCCTCTCCACATCCACTCTGTCTGTGTCCTCTAGTCCTAGACTCCCCGACTATAGGAAATATCCCCTCCATATCCACTCTATCTGTGTCTTCTGGTCCTAGACTCCTCCACTATAGAAAACATCCGCTCCACATCCACTCTATCTGTGTCCTCTAGCCTTACACTCCACCAAATAGGAAACATCCTCTCCACATCCACTCTATCTCTGTCCTCTGATCCTAGACTCCTCCACTATGGGAAACATCCTCTCTACATCCACTCTATTTGTGTCCTCTGGTCCTAGACTCCCCCACTATAAGAAACATCCTCTCCACATCCACTTTATTTGTGTCCTCTGGTCCTAGACTCCCCCACTATAGGAAACATCTTCTCCACATTCACTCTATCTCTGTCCTCTGGTCCTAGAATCCCCAAATATAGGAAATATCCTCACCATATCCACTCTATCTGTGTACTCTGGTCCTGGACTCCCCCCACTATAGGAAACAACATCTTTACATCCACTCTATCTGTGTACTCTGGTCCTAGACTCCCTCCACTATAGGAAACAACATCTCCACATCCACTCTGTCTGTGTCCTGTGGTCCTAGACTCCTCCATTATAGGAAACATCCTCTCCACATTCACTCTATCTGCGTCTTCTGGTCCTAGACTCCCCCAATATAGGAAACATCCTCTCCTCATCCACTCTATCTGTTCCCTCTGATCCTAGACTCCCCCACTATAAGAAACATCCTCTACACATCCAGTCTCTCTGTGCCTTCTGATCCCAGACCCCCACAACATAGGAAACATCCTCTCCACATGCACTCTATCTGTGCTCTCCGATCCTAGTCTCCCAAACCATAGGAAACATCCGCTCCACATCCACTCTATTTGTGTCCTCTGGTCCTAAACTCCCCTTACTTTAGGAAACATTCTCTCCACATCCACTCTATCTGTGCCCTCTGGTCCCAGACTCTCACCACTATAGGAAAAAACATCTCCACATCCACTCTGTCTGTGTCCTCTAGTCCTAGACTCCCCCACTATAGAAAACATCCTCTCCACATTCACTCTATCTGCGTCTTCTGGTCCTAGACTCCCCCAATACAGGAAACATCCTCTCCTCATCCACTCTATCTGTGCCCTCTGATCCTAGACTCCCCCACTATAAGAAACATCCTCTCCACATCCAGTCTATCTGTGCCTTCTGATCCTAGACTCCCCCCAATATAGGAAATATCCTCTCCACATCCACTCTATCTGTGTCCTCTGGTCCCAGACTCTCCCCAATATAGGAAACAACATCTCCAGATCCACTCTATCTGTGCCCTCTGATCCAAGACTCCCACAACATAGGAAACATCCTCTCCACATCCACTCTATCTGTGTACTCGGGTCCTGGACTCCCCCCACTATAGGAAACAACATCTTTACATCCACTCTATCTGTGTACTCTGGTCCTAGACTCCCTCCACTATAGGAAACAACATCTCCACATCCACTCTGTCTGTGTCCTGTGGTCCTAGACTCCTCCATTATAGGAAACATCCTCTCCACATCCACTCTATCTGCGTCTTCTGGTCCTAGACTCCACCAATATAGGAAACATCCTCTCCACATCCACTCTATCTGTGCCCTCTGATCCTAGACTCCCGCAGTATAAGAAACATCCTCTCCACATCCACTCTATCTGTGCCCTCTGATCCCAGACCCCCACAACATAGGAAACATCCTCCTCCACATCCACTCTATCTGTGCTCTCCGATGCTAGTCTCCCAAACCATAGGAAACATCTTCTCCACATCCACTCTATCTGTGTCCTCTGGTCCTAAACTCCCCTTACTTTAGGAAACATCCTCTCTACATCCACTCTATCTGTGTCCTCTGGTCCTAGCCTCCCCCACTATAGAAAACATCCTCTCCACATCCACTCTATCTGTGTCCTCTAGACTTACACTCCCCCAAATAGGAAATATCCTATCCTCATCCACCATATCTGTGCCCTCTGATCCTAGACTCCACCACTACAGGAAACATCCTGTCCACATCCACTCTATCTGTACGTTCTGATCCTAGACTCCCGCACAACAGGAAAAATCCTCTCCAGATCCACACTAACTGTACCCTCTGATCCTAGACTCCCACACCACAGGAAACATCCTCTCCACATCCACTCTAACTGTGCACTCTGATCCTAGTCTCCCAAACCATCGGGAACATCCTCTCCACATCCACTCTATCTGTGCCCTCTGATCCTAGACTCCCCAACTATAGGAAACATCTTCTCCACATTCACACTATCTCTGTCCTTTGGTCCTAGAATCCCCCACTATAGGAAATATCCTCTCCAAATCACTCTATCTGTGTACTCTACTCTTACACTCTACCAAATAGGAAATATCCTCTCCTCATCCACTCTATCTGTGCCCTCTGATCCCAGACTCCACCACTATAGGAAACATCCTCTCCACATCCACTCTATCTGTGCCCTCTGATCCCAAAGTCCCCCACTATAGGAAACATCCTCTCCACATCCTCTCCACATGTGTCCTTTGGTCCTAGACTCCCGCAGTATAGGAAACATCCTCTACACATCCACTCTGTATTTGCCCTCTGATCCTAGACTACCCCAATATAGGAAACATCCTCTCCACATCCACTCTATCTGTGCCCTCTGATCCCAGACTCCCCGACTACAGGAAACATCCTCTCCACATCCACTCTATCTGTGTCCACTGATCCTAGACTCCCCCACTATAAGAAACATCCTCTCCACATCCAGTCTATTTGTGTCCTCTGGTCCTAGACTCCCCCACTATAGGAAACATCCTCTCCACATCCTCTCTATCTGTGTTCTCTGCTCCGAGACTCCCCCACTATAGGAAATATACTCTCCATATCCACTCTATCTGTGTCCTCTGATCCTAGACTCTCACACCATAGGAAACATCCCTTCCACATCCACTCTATCTGTGCCCTCTGATCCTAGAATCCCACACCATAGGAAACATCCTCTCCACATGCACTCTATCTGTGCCCTCTGATCCTAGACTCCCCCAATAAAGGAAACATCCTCTCCACATCCACTCTATCTGTGTCTTCTGGTCCTAGACTCCCTCCACTTTAGGAAACAACCGCTCTGCATCCACTCTATCTGAGTCCTCTGGTCCTAGACACCCCAATATAAGATACATCCTCTCCACATCCACTCTGTCTGTGTCCTCTAGTCCTAGACTCCCCGACTATAGGAAATATCCCCTCCATATCCACTCTATCTGTGTCTTCTGGTCCTAGACTCCTCCACTATAGAAAACATCCGCTCCACATCCACTCTATCTGTGTCCTCTAGCCTTACACTCCACCAAATAGGAAACATCCTCTCCACATCCACTCTATCTCTGTCCTCTGATCCTAGACTCCTCCACTATGGGAAACATCCTCTCTACATCCACTCTATTTGTGTCCTCTGGTCCTAGACTCCCCCACTATAAGAAACATCCTCTCCACATCCACTCAATTTGTGTCCTCTGGTCCTAGACTCCCCCACTATAGGAAACATCTTCTCCACATTCACTCTATCTCTGTCCTCTGGTCCTAGAATCCCCAAATATAGGAAATATCCTCACCATATCCACTCTATCTGTGTACTCTGGTCCTGGACTCCCCCCACTATAGGAAACAACATCTTTACATCCACTCTATCTGTGTACTCTGGTCCTAGACTCCCTCCAGTATAGGAAACAACATCCCTCACATCCACTCTGTCTGTGTCCTGTGGTCCTAGACTCCTCCATTATAGGAAACATCCTCTCCACATCCACTCTATCTGTGCTCTCCGATCCTAGTCTCCCAAACTATAGGAAACATCCTCTCCACATCTACTCTATCTGTGTCCTCTGGTCCTAAACTCCCCTTACTTCAGGAAACATCCTCTCCACATCCACTCTATCTGTGTCCTCTGGTCCCAGACTCTCCCCACTATAGGAAACAACATCTCCACATCCACTCTGTCTGTGTCCTCTGGTCCTAGACTCCCCCACTATAGAAAACATCCTCTCCACATCCAGTCTATCTGCGTCCTCTAGACTTTGACTCCCCCAAATAGGAAATATCCTATCCTCATCCACTCTATCTGTGCCCTCTGATCCAAGACTCCACCACTATAGGAAACATCCTGTCCACATCCACTCTATCTCTACCTTCTGATCCTAGACTCCCCCAGTATAGGAAACATCTTCTCCACATCCACTCTAACTGTGCCCTCTGATCCTAGTCTCCCACACCATCGGGAACATCCTCTCCACATCCACTCTATCTGTGCCCTTTGATCCCAGACTCCCCCACTATAGGAAACATCCTCTCCACATCCACTCTATCCCTGTCCTCTGGTCTTAGATTCCCCCACTTTAAGAAACATCCCCTCCGCATCCACTCAATTTGTGTCCTCTGGTCCTAGACTCCCCCACTATAGGAAACATCTTCTCCACATTCACTCTATCTCTGTCCTCTGCTTCTAGAATCCCCCACTATAGGAAATATCCTCTCCAAATCACTCTATCTGTGTACTGTGGTCCTGGACTCCCCCCACTATAGGAAACAACATCTCCATATCCACTCTATCTGTGTCCTCTAGTCTTACACTCCCCCAAATAGGAAATATCCTCTCCTCATCCACTCTATCTGTGCCCTCTGATCCTAGACTCCACCACTATAGGAAACATCATCTCCACATCCACTCTATCTGCGTCCTCTAGTCTTAGACTCCGCCACTATAGAATGCATCCTCTCCACATCCACTCTATCTGTGTCCTCTCGTCTTAGACTCTCCCAAATACGAAATATCCTCTCCTCATCCACTCTATCTGTGCCCTCTGTTCCTCGAATCCACCACTATAGGAAAAATCCTGTCCACATCCACTCTATCTGTGCCTTCCGATCCTAGACTCCCCCAGTATAGGAAAGATCCTCTCCAAATCCACTCTAACTGTGCCCTCTGATCCTAGACTCCCCCACTATAGGAAACATCCTCTCCACATCCACTCTATCTATGTCCTCTGATCCTAGACTCCTCCACTATAGGAAACATCCTCTCTACATCCACTCTATTTGTGTACTCTGGTCCTAGACTCCCCCACTATAAGAAACATCCTCTCCACATCCGCACTATTTTTGTCCTCTGGTCCTAGACTCCCCACTATAGGAAACATCTTCTCCACATTCACTCTATCTCTGTCCTCTGGTCCTAGAATCCCCAACTAGAGGAAATATCCTCTCCACATCCACTCTATCTGTGTCCTCTGGTCCTAGACTCCTGCAATATAGGAAATACCCTCTCCATATCCACTCTAACTGTGTCCCCTGGTCCTAGACTCCCCCACTATAGAAAACATCCTCTCCACATCCATTCTATCTGTGTTCTCTAGTCATAGACTCCCCTAAATACGAAATATCCTCTCCTCCTCCACTCTATCTGTGCCCTCTGATCCTAGACTCCACCACTATAGAAAACATCCTCTCCACATCCACTTTATCTGTGCCCTCTGATCCTAGACTCCCCCAGTATAGGAAAGATCCTGTCCACATCCACTCTAACTGTGCTCTCTGATCCTAGACTCCCACACCACAGGAAACATCCTCTCCACATCCACTCTATTTGTGTCCTCTGGTCCTAGACTCCCCCACTATAAGAAACATCCTCTGCACAACCACTCTATTTGTGTCCTCTGCTCCTAGACTCCCCCACTATAAGAAACATCCTCTGCACAACCACTCTATTTGAGTCCTCTGCTCCTAGACTCCCCCACTATAGGAAATATCCCCTCCACATCCACTCTAGCTGTGTGCTCTGATCCTTGACTCTCACACCATAGGACACATCCTCTCCACATCCACTATATCTGTGCCCTCTGATCCTAGTCTCCCACACCATAGGAAACATCCTCTCCAGATCCACTCTATCTGAGCCCTCTGATCCTAGACTCCCCCAATATGGGAAACATCTTCTCCACATCCACTCTATCTGTGTCCTCTGGTCCTAGACTCCCCCCACTTTAGGAAACATCCTCTCTACATCCACTCTATCTGTGTCCTCTGGTCCTAGACACCCCACTATAAGAAACATCCTCTCCACATCCACTCTGTCTCTGTCCTCTGGTCCTAGACTCCCCCACTATAGGAAATATCCCCTCCACATCCACTCTATCTGTGTCTTCTCGTCCTAGACTCCCGCACTATAGAAAACATCCGCTCCACATCCACTCTATCTGTGTCCTCTAGCCTTACACTCCACCAAATAGGAAACATCCTCTCCACATCCACTCTATCTCTGTCCTCTGATCCTAGACTCCTCCACTATGGGAAACATCCTCTCTATATCCACTCTATTTGTGTCCTCTGGTCCTAGACTCCCCCACTATAAGAAACATCCTCTCCACATCCACTCTATTTGTGTCCACTGGTCCTAGACTCCCCCACTATAGGAAACATCTTCTCAACATTCACTCTATCTCTGTCCTCTGGTCCTAGAATCCCCAACTATAGGAAACATCCTCTCCACATCCACTCTATCTGCGTCTTCTGGTCCTAGACTCCCCCAATATAGGAAACATCCTCTCCTCATCCACTCTATCTGTGCCCTCTGTTCCTAGACTCCCCCAGTATAAGAAACATCCTCTCCACATCCACTCTATCTGTGCCCTCTGATCCCAGACCCCCAGAACATAGGAAACATCCTCTCCACATCCACTCTATCTGTGTCCTCTGGTCTTAAACTCCCCCTACTTTAGGAAACATCCTCTCTACATCCACTCTATCTGTGTCCTCTCATCCTAGACTCCCCCCAGTATAGGAAATATCCTCTCCACATCCACTCTATCTGTATCCTCTGGTCCTAGACTCTCCCCACTATAGGAAACAACATCTCCACATCCACTCTGTCTGTGTCCTCTGGTCCTAGACTCCCCCACTATAGAAAACATCCTCTCCACATCCACTCTATCTGCGTCCTCTAGACTTAGACTCCCCCAAATAGGAAATATCCTATCCTCATCCACTCTATCTGCGACCTCTGATCGCAAAGTTCCCCACTATAGGAAACATCCTCTCCACATCCACTCTATCTGTGCCCTCTGATCGCAAAGTCCCCCACTATAGGAAACATCCTCTCCACATCAACTCTATCTCTGTCCTCTGGTCCTAGACTCCTGCAGTATAGGAAACATCCACTACACATCCAGTCTGTATTTGCCCTCTGATCCTAGACTCCCCCAATATAGGAAACATCCTCTCCACATCCACTCTATCTGTGCCCTCTGATCTTAGACTCCCCCAATACAGGAAACATCATCTCCAAATCCACTCTATCTGTGTCCTCTGGTCCTAGACTCCCCCAGTATAGGAAATATCCTCTCCATATCCACTCTATCTGTGCCCTCTGATCCTAGACTCCCCCACTATAGGAAACATCCTGTCCACATCCACTCTAACTGTGCCCTCTGATCCTAGACTCCCACACCATAAGAAACATCCTCTCCACATCCACTCTATCTGTGTCCTCTGATCCTAGACTCCTCCACTATAGGAAACATCTTCTCTGCATCCACTCTATCTGTGCCCTATGGTCCTAGGCTCCCCAACTATAGGAAACATCCTCTCCACATCCACTCTATCTGTGTCCTCTGATCCTAGACTCTCACACCATAGGACACATCCTCTCCACATCCACTCTATCTGTGCCCTCTGATCCTAGACTCCCACACCATAGGAAACATCCTCTCCAGATCCACTCTATCTGAGCCCTCTGATCCTAGACTCCCCCAATATAGGAAACAGCTTCTCCACATCCACTCTATCTCTGTCCTCTGGTCCTAGACTCCCCCCACTTTAGGAAACATTCGCTCTACATCCATTCTATCTGTGTCCTCTGGTCCTAGACACCCCACTAGAAGAAGCATCCTCTCCACATCCACTCTGTCTGTGTCCTCTGGTCTTAGACTCCCCCACTATAGGAAATATCCCCTCCATATCCACTCTATCCCGGTCCTCTGGTCCTAGATTCCCCCACTTTAAGAAACATCCTCTCCACATCCACTCTATTTGTGTCCTCTGGTCCTAGACTCCCCCACTATAGGAAACAACATCTCCCTATCCACTCTATTTGTGTCCTCTGGTCGAAGACTCCCTAACTACAGGAAACATCCTCTCCACATCCACTCTATCTGTGTCCTCTCGTCCTAAACTCCCCCCACTTTAGGAAACATCCTCTCTACATCCACTCTATCTGTGTCCTCTGATCCTAGACTCCCGCACTATAGGAAATATCCTCTCCACATCCACTCTAACTGTGTCCTCTGGTCCTAGACTCCCCCACTATAGAAAACATCCTCTCCACATCCATTCTATCTGTGTTCTCTTGTCTTAGATTCGCCCAAATAGGAAATATCCTCTCCTCATCCACTCTATCTGTGCCCTCTGATCCCAGACTCCCCCACTATAGGAAACATCCTCACCACATCCATTCTATCTCTGTCCTCTGGTCCTAGATTCCCCCACTATAAGAAACATCATCTCCGCATCCACTCTATTTGTGTCCTCTGGTCCTAGACTCCCCCACTATAGGAAACATCTTCTCCACATTCACACTATCTCTGTCCTCTGGTCCTAGAATCCCCCACTATAGGAAATATCCTCTCCAAATCACTCTATCTGCGTACTCAGGTCATGGACTCCCCCCACTATAGGAAACAACATCTCCCTATCCACTCTATCTGTGTCCTCTGGTCGAAGACTCCCTAACTACAGGAAACATCCTCTCCACATCCACTCTATCTGTGTCCTCTCGTCCTAAACTCCCCCCACTTTAGGAAACATCCTCTCTACATCCACTCTATCTGTGTCCTCTGATCCTAGACTCCCGCACTATAGGAAATATCCTCTCCACATCCACTCTAACTGTGTCCTCTGGTCCTAGACTCCCCCACTATAGAAAACATCCTCTCCACATCCATTCTATCTCTGTTCTCTTGTCTTAGACTCGCCCAAATAGGAAATATCCTCTCCTCATCCACTCTATCTGTGCCCTCTGATCCTAGACTCCACCACTGTAGAAAACATCCTCTCCTCATCCACTCTATCTGTGCCCTCTGATCCTAGACTCCCCCAGTATAGGATACATCCTGTCCACATCCACTCTAACTGTGCCCTCTGATCCCAGACTCCCCGACTACAGGAAACATCCTCTCCACATCCACTCTATCTGTGTCCTCTGATCCTAGACTCCTCCACTATAGGAAACATCTTCTCTGCATCCACTCTATCTGTGCCCTATGGTCCTAGGCTCCCCAACTATAGGAAACATCCTCTCCACATCCACTCTATCTGTGTCCTCTGATCCTAGACTCTCACACCATAGGACACATCCTCTCCACATCCACTCTATCTGTGCCCTCTGATCCTAGACTCCCACACCATAGGAAACATCCTCTCCAGATCCACTCTATCTGAGCCCTCTGATCCTAGACTCCCCCAATATAGGAAACAGCTTCTCCACATCCACTCTATCTCTGTCCTCTGGTCCTAGACTCCCCCCACTTTAGGAAACATTCGCTCTACATCCATTCTATCTGTGTCCTCTGGTCCTAGACACCCCACTAGAAGAAGCATCCTCTCCACATCCACTCTGTCTGTGTCCTCTGGTCTTAGACTCCCCCACTATAGGAAATATCCCCTCCATATCCACTCTATCCCGGTCCTCTGGTCCTAGATTCCCCCACTTTAAGAAACATCCTCTCCACATCCACTCTATTTGTGTCCTCTGGTCCTAGACTCCCCCACTATAGGAAACAACATCTCCCTATCCACTCTATTTGTGTCCTCTGGTCGAAGACTCCCTAACTACAGGAAACATCCTCTCCACATCCACTCTATCTGTGTCCTCTCGTCCTAAACTCCCCCCACTTTAGGAAACATCCTCTCTACATCCACTCTATCTGTGTCCTCTGATCCTAGACTCCCGCACTATAGGAAATATCCTCTCCACATCCACTCTAACTGTGTCCTCTGGTCCTAGACTCCCCCACTATAGAAAACATCCTCTCCACATCCATTCTATCTGTGTTCTCTTGTCTTAGATTCGCCCAAATAGGAAATATCCTCTCCTCATCCACTCTATCTGTGCCCTCTGATCCCAGACTCCCCCACTATAGGAAACATCCTCACCACATCCATTCTATCTCTGTCCTCTGGTCCTAGATTCCCCCACTATAAGAAACATCATCTCCGCATCCACTCTATTTGTGTCCTCTGGTCCTAGACTCCCCCACTATAGGAAACATCTTCTCCACATTCACACTATCTCTGTCCTCTGGTCCTAGAATCCCCCACTATAGGAAATATCCTCTCCAAATCACTCTATCTGCGTACTCAGGTCATGGACTCCCCCCACTATAGGAAACAACATCTCCCTATCCACTCTATCTGTGTCCTCTGGTCGAAGACTCCCTAACTACAGGAAACATCCTCTCCACATCCACTCTATCTGTGTCCTCTCGTCCTAAACTCCCCCCACTTTAGGAAACATCCTCTCTACATCCACTCTATCTGTGTCCTCTGATCCTAGACTCCCGCACTATAGGAAATATCCTCTCCACATCCACTCTAACTGTGTCCTCTGGTCCTAGACTCCCCCACTATAGAAAACATCCTCTCCACATCCATTCTATCTCTGTTCTCTTGTCTTAGACTCGCCCAAATAGGAAATATCCTCTCCTCATCCACTCTATCTGTGCCCTCTGATCCTAGACTCCACCACTGTAGAAAACATCCTCTCCTCATCCACTCTATCTGTGCCCTCTGATCCTAGACTCCCCCAGTATAGGATACATCCTGTCCACATCCACTCTAACTGTGCCCTCTGATCCCAGACTCCCCGACTACAGGAAACATCCTCTCCACATCCACTCTATCTGTGTCCACTGATCCTAGACTCCCCCACTATAAGAAACATCCTCTCCACATCCAGTCTATTTGTGTCTTCTGGTCCTAGACTCCCCCACTATAGGAAACATCCTCTCCACATCCTTTCTATCTGTGTTCTCTGCTCCTAGACTCCCCCACTATAGGAAATATACTCTCCATATCCACTCTATCTGTGTCCTCTGATCCTAGACTCTCACACCATAGGAAACATCCCTTCCACATCCACTCTATCTGTGCCCTCTGAACCTAGAATCCCACACCATAGGAAACATCCTCTCCACATCCACTCTATCTGTGTCTTCTGGTCCTAGACTCCCTCCACTTTAGGAAACAACCGCTCTGCATCCACTCTATCTGAGTCCTCTGGTCCTAGACACCCCACTATAAGAAACATCCTCTCCACATCCACTCTGTCTGTGTCCTCTAGTCCTAGACTCCCCGTCTATAGGAAATATCCCCTCCATATCCACTCTATCTCTGTCTTCTGGTCCTAGACTCCTCCACTATAGAAAACATCCGCTCCACATCCACTCTATCTGTGTCCTCTAGCCTTACACTCCACCAAATAGGAAACATCCTCTCCACATCCACTCTATCTCTGTCCTCTGATCCTAGACTCCTCCACTATGGGAAACATCCTCTCTACATCCACTCTATTTGTGTCCTCTGGTCCTAGACTCCCCCACTATAAGAAACATCCTCTCCACATCCACTTTATTTGTGTCCTCTGGTCCTAGACTCCCCCACTATAGGAAACATCTTCTCCACATTCACTCTATCTCTGTCCTCTGGTCCTAGAATCCCCAAATATAGGAAATAACCTCACCATATCCACTCTATCTGTGTACTCTGGTCCTGGACTCCCCCCACTATAGGAAACAACATCTTTACATCCACTCTATCTGTGTACTCTGGTCCTAGACTCCCTCCACTATAGGAAACAACATCTCCACATCCACTCTGTCTGTGTCCTGTGGTCCCAGACTCCTCCATTATAGGAAACATCCTCTCCACATTCACTCTATCTGCGTCTTCTGGTCCTAGACTCCC
>NW_027276509.1:0-38716 GCF_030028105.1 Mobula birostris | reverse complement strand
GGCCCACGCCTTCATTAACCAGGTCCAACACTTGCCTTTCTTGGATCTTGCCCCTCCTGACAAAGGTAATCGGGTTTGTGGGGGAGTGGCCAGGGTTAGTCGGGGTGTGCCTAGGGTTTGTGGGGGTGTGGCATGATCTCTGGGATGTGCCGAGGGTTTGTGGGGGTGTGTGCCCCCTTGGACTTTAGGATTAGGGTTGAGTGTTGAGCTGGTGGATGTATATGTGTGACTGGGAGAGGTAAGGCTGCAGAGTTTTGAGTGGTGAGGTATGAGGTGCTATGGGGCTTAGGCTTGTGTGGTGAAGCCAGGTGAATCTGGCCCATGCCTTTCATTATCATGGTCCGACACCACTTGGTTCAATGGACCGGGTGTGCACTGGGACACATCATCAGTAATGCATCCTCGGATCATCGGGTGTTTCGGGTCTTTCATCATTAAACACCCTCCCCGAGATGACCCAGCCGGAGTTGATCAAGCTCGGCTTGTGTTTTCCCATGGACCAGGATAATGAGAGGCAGGTAACTATGAGGGTAATGTTGTTTTTAAACATCATTACCTGGCATCTGTATGCCTGCGATTGCATGGGTTAAATTGACAGTGTTTACTGGGCATTCGGTGTCTCTGCACCTGAGTTTAGTGATGACTGGTTTTCTGTGGACCCAGCTTGGGTTTAACTTTCTGGTTCTCTCTCGCCGTTTGGGCATCTGGGCTTTATTCTTGGCATTTTGTCGACCGGGAGAATGAAGAGCGTGTCACTGTTAGGTTAGGTTGAGAGTATGCGGGCAGTGGGCAAATCAGCCCTCTTGTGCTTTTTGATCTCCTGACTTGAGATTCAATTTCACGCGACCCTGCCACTTTGATCTGGCCCACGCCTTCATTAACCAGGTCCAACACTTGCCTTTCTTGGATCTTGCCCCTCCTGACAAAGGTAATCGGGTTTGTGGGGGAGTGGCCAGGGTTAGTCAGGGTGTGCCTAGGGTTTGTGGGGGTGTGGCATGATCTCTGGGATGTGCCGAGGGTTTGTGGGGGTGTGTGCCCCCTTGGACTTTAGGATTAGGGTTGAGTGTTGGGCTGGTGGATGTATATGTGTGACTGGGAGAGGTAAGGCTGCAGAGTTTTGAGTGGTGAGGTATGAGGTGCTATGGGGCTTAGGCTTGTGTGGTGAAGCCAGGTGAATCTGGCCCATGCCTTTCATTATCATGGTCCGACACCACTTGGTTCAATGGACCGGGTGTGCACTGGGACACATCATCAGTAATGCATCCTCGGATCATCGGGTGTTTCGGGTCTTTCATCATTAAACACCCTCCCCGAGATGACCCAGCCGGAGTTGATCAAGCTCGGCTTGTGTTTTCCCATGGACCAGGATAATGAGAGGCATGTAACTATGAGGGTAATGTTGTTTTTAAACATCATTACCTGGCATCTGTATGCCTGCGATTGCATGGGTTAAATTGACAGTGTTTAGGGTTAGGTTGAGAGTATGCGGGCAGTGGGCAAATCAGCCCTCTTGTGCTTTTTGATCTCCTCACTTGAGATTCAATTTCACGCGACCCTGCCACTTTGATCTGGCCCACGCCTTCATTAACCAGGTCCAACACTTGCCTTTCTTGGATCTTGCCCCTCCTGACAAAGGTAATGGGGTTTGTGGGGGTGTGGCCAGGGTTAGTCGGGGTGTGCCTAGGGTTTGTGGGGGTGTGGCATGATCACTGGGATGTTGTGGGGGTGTGGCACTAGCGCATTAGGGTTAGGTTGAGAGTATGCGGGCAGTGGGCAAATCAGCCCTCTTGTGCTTTTTGATCTCCTCACTTGAGATTCAATTTCACGCGACCCTGCCACTTTGATCTGGCCCACGCCTTCATTAACCAGGTCCAACACTTGCCTTTCTTGGATCTTGCCGCTCCTGACAAAGGTACTCGGGTTTGTGGGGGAGTGGCCAGGGTTAGTCGGGGTGTGCCTAGGGTTTGTGGGGGTGTGGCATGATCACTGGGATGTGCCGAGGGTTTGTGGGGGTGTGTGCCCCCTTGGACTTTAGGATTAGGTTTGAGTGTTGGGCTGGTGGATGTATATGTGTGACTGGGATAGGTAAGGCTGCAGAGTTTTGAGTGGTGAGGTATGAGGTTCTATGGGGCTTAGTGGTGAAGCCAGGTGAATCTGACCCATGCCTTTCATTATCATGGTCCGACACCACTTGGTTCAATGGACCGGGTGTGCACTGGGACACATCATCAGTAATGCATCCTCGGATCATGGGGTGTTTCGGGTCTTTCATCATTAAACACCCTCCCCGAGTTGACCCAGCCGGAGTTGATCAAGCTCGGCTTGTGTTTTCCCATGGACCAGGATAATGAGAGGCATGTAACTATGAGGGTAATGATGTTTTTAAACATCGTTACCTGGCATCTGTATGCCTGGGGATGCATGGGTTAAATTGACAGTGTTTACTGGGCATTCGGTGTCTCTGCACCTGAGCTTAGTGGTGACTTCTTTTCTGTGGACCCTGCTTGGGTTTAACTTTCTGGTTCTCTCTCGCCGTTTCGGCATCTGGGCTTTGTTCTTGGCATTTTGTCGACCGGGAGAATGAAGAGCGTGTCACTGTTAGGTTAGGTTGAGTGTATGCGGGCAGTGGGCAAATCAGCCCTCTTGTGCTTTTTGATCTCCTCACTTGAGATTCAATTTCACGCGACCCTGCCACTTTGATCTGGCCCACGCCTTCATTAACCAGGTCCAACACTTGCCTTTCTTGGATCTTGCCGCTCCTGACAAAGGTACTCGGGTTTGTGGGGGAGTGGCCAGGGTTAGTCGGGGTGTGCCTAGGGTTTGTGGGGGTGTGGCATGATCACTGGGATGTGCCGAGGGTTTGTGGGGGCCTAGGGTTTGTGGGGGTGTGGCATGATCACTGGGATGTGCCGAGGGTTTGTGGGGGCCTAGGGTTTGTGGGGGTGTGGCATGATCACTGGGATGTGCCGAGCGTTGGGTTAGGTTGAGAGTATGCGGGCAGTGGGCAAATCAGCCCTCTTGTGCTTTTTGATCTCCTCACTTGAGATTCAATTTCACGCGACCCTGCCACTTTGATCTGGCCCACGCCTTCATTAACCAGGTCCAACACTTGCCTTTCTTGGATCTTGCCCCTCCTGACAAAGGTAATCGTGTTTGTGGGGGAGTGGCCAGGGTTAGTCGGGGTGTGCCTAGGGTTTGTGGGGGTGTGGCATGATCTCTGGGATGTGCCGAGGGTTTGTGGGGGTGTGTGCCCCCTTGGACTTTAGGATTAGGTTTGAGTGTTGGGCTGGTGGATGTATATGTGTGACTGGGATAGGTAAGGCTGCAGAGTTTGGAGTGGTGAGGTATGAGGTGCTGTGGCGCATAGGCCCCTGTGGTCAAGCCAGGTGAATCTGGCCCATGCCTTTCATTATCGTGGTCCGTCACCACTTGGTTCAATGGACCGGGTGTGCACTGGGACACATCATCAGTAATGCATCCTCGGATCATGGGGTGTTTCGGGTCTTTCATCATTAAACACCCTCCCCGAGATGACCCAGCCGGAGTTGATCAAGCTCGGCTTGTGTTTTCCCATGGCCCAGGATACTGAGAGGCATGTAACTATGAGGGTAATGACGTTTTTAAACATCATTACCTGGCATCTGTATGCCTGGGGATGCATGGGTTAGGGTTAGGGTTAGGGTTAGGGTTAGGTTGAGAGTATGCGGGCAGTGGGCAAATCAGCCCTCTTGTGCTTTTTGATCTCCTGACTTGAGATTCAATTTCACGCGACCCTGCCACTTTGATCTGGCCCACGCCTTCATTAACCAGGTCCAACACTTGCCTTTCTTGGATCTTGCCCCTCCTGACAAAGGTAATCGGGTTTGTGGGGGATTGGCCAGGGTTAGTCAGGGTGTGCCTAGGGTTTGTGGGGGTGTGGCATGATCTCTGGGATGTGCCGAGGGTTTGTGGGGGTGTGTGCCCCCTTGGACTTTAGGATTAGGGTTGAGTGTTGGGCTGGTGGATGTATATGTGTGACTGGGAGAGGTAAGGCTGCAGAGTTTTGAGTGGTGAGGTATGAGGTGCTATGGGGCTTAGGCTTGTGTGGTGAAGCCAGGTGAATCTGGCCCATGCCTTTCATTATCATGGTCCGACACCACTTGGTTCAATGGACCGGGTGTGCACTGGGACACATCATCAGTAATGCATCCTCGGATCATCGGGTGTTTCGGGTCTTTCATCATTAAACACCCTCCCCGAGATGACCCAGCCGGAGTTGATCAAGCTCGGCTTGTGTTTTCCCATGGACCAGGATAATGAGAGGCATGTAACTATGAGGGTAATGTTGTTTTTAAACATCATTACCTGGCATCTGTATGCCTGCGATTGCATGGGTTAAATTGACAGTGTTTAGGGTTAGGTTGAGAGTATGCGGGCAGTGGGCAAATCAGCCCTCTTGTGCTTTTTGATCTCCTCACTTGAGATTCAATTTCACGCGACCCTGCCACTTTGATCTGGCCCACGCCTTCATTAACCAGGTCCAACACTTGCCTTTCTTGGATCTTGCCCCTCCTGACAAAGGTAATGGGGTTTGTGGGGGTGTGGCCAGGGTTAGTCGGGGTGTGCCTAGGGTTTGTGGGGGTGTGGCATGATCACTGGGATGTTGTGGGGGTGTGGCACTAGCGCATTAGGGTTAGGTTGAGAGTATGCGGGCAGTGGGCAAATCAGCCCTCTTGTGCTTTTTGATCTCCTCACTTGAGATTCAATTTCACGCGACCCTGCCACTTTGATCTGGCCCACGCCTTCATTAACCAGGTCCAACACTTGCCTTTCTTGGATCTTGCCGCTCCTGACAAAGGTACTCGGGTTTGTGGGGGAGTGGCCAGGGTTAGTCGGGGTGTGCCTAGGGTTTGTGGGGGTGTGGCATGATCACTGGGATGTGCCGAGGGTTTGTGGGGGTGTGTGCCCCCTTGGACTTTAGGATTAGGTTTGAGTGTTGGGCTGGTGGAT
Source organism: Mobula birostris (assembly GCF_030028105.1). Classification (NCBI taxonomy): domain Eukaryota; kingdom Metazoa; phylum Chordata; class Chondrichthyes; order Myliobatiformes; family Myliobatidae; genus Mobula; species Mobula birostris. The sequence goes on along the minus strand of NW_027276509.1, from coordinate 33,727 downwards.
GTATATGTGTGACTGGGATAGGTAAGGCTGCAGAGTTTTGAGTGGTGAGGTATGAGGTTCTATGGGGCTTAGTGGTGAAGCCAGGTGAATCTGACCCATGCCTTTCATTATCGTGGTCCGACACCACTTGGTTCAATGGACCGGGTGTGCACTGGGACACATCATCAGTAATGCATCCTCGGATCATGGGGTGTTTCGGGTCTTTCATCATTAAACACCCTCCCCGAGTTGACCCAGCCGGAGTTGATCAAGCTCGGCTTGTGTTTTCCCATGGACCAGGATAATGAGAGGCATGTAACTATGAGGGTAATGATGTTTTTAAACATCGTTACCTGGCATCTGTATGCCTGGGGATGCATGGGTTAAATTGACAGTGTTTACTGGGCATTCGGTGTCTCTGCACCTGAGCTTAGTGGTGACTTCTTTTCTGTGGACCCTGCTTGGGTTTAACTTTCTGGTTCTCTCTCGCCGTTTCGGCATCTGGGCTTTGTTCTTGGCATTTTGTCGACCGGGAGAATGAAGAGCGTGTCACTGTTAGGTTAGGTTGAGTGTATGCGGGCAGTGGGCAAATCAGCCCTCTTGTGCTTTTTGATCTCCTCACTTGAGATTCAATTTCACGCGACCCTGCCACTTTGATCTGGCCCACGCCTTCATTAACCAGGTCCAACACTTGCCTTTCTTGGATCTTGCCGCTCCTGACAAAGGTACTCGGGTTTGTGGGGGAGTGGCCAGGGTTAGTCGGGGTGTGCCTAGGGTTTGTGGGGGTGTGGCATGATCACTGGGATGTGCCGAGGGTTTGTGGGGGCCTAGGGTTTGTGGGGGTGTGGCATGATCACTGGGATGTGCCGAGGGTTTGTGGGGGCCTAGGGTTTGTGGGGGTGTGGCATGATCACTGGGATGTGCCGAGCGTTGGGTTAGGGTTAGGTTGAGAGTATGCGGGCAGTGGGCAAATCAGCCCTCTTGTGCTTTTTGATCTCCTCACTTGAGATTCAATTTCACGCGACCCTGCCACTTTGATCTGGCCCACGCCTTCATTAACCAGGTCCAACACTTGCCTTTCTTGGATCTTGCCCCTCCTGACAAAGGTAATGGGGTTTGTGGGGGTGTGGCCAGGGTTAGTCGGGGTGTGCCTAGGGTTTGTGGGGGTGTGGCATGATCACTGGGATGTTGTGGGGGTGTGGCACTAGCGCATTAGGGTTAGGTTGAGAGTATGCGGGCAGTGGGCAAATCAGCCCTCTTGTGCTTTTTGATCTCCTCACTTGAGATTCAATTTCACGCGACCCTGCCACTTTGATCTGGCCCACGCCTTCATTAACCAGGTCCAACACTTGCCTTTCTTGGATCTTGCCCCTCCTGACAAAGGTAATCGGGTTTGTGGGGGAGTGGCCAGGGTTAGTCGGGGTGTGCCTAGGGTTTGTGGGGGTGTGGCATGATCTCTGGGATGTGCCGAGGGTTTGTGGGGGTGTGTGCCCCCTTGGACTTTAGGATTAGGTTTGAGTGTTGGGCTGGTGGATGTATATGTGTGACGGGGATAGGTAAGGCTGCAGAGTTTTGAGTGGTGAGGTATGAGGTTCTATGGGGCTTAGTGGTGAAGCCATGTGAATCTGGCCCATGCCTTTCATTATCGTGGTCCGACACCACTTGGTTCAATGGACCGGGTGTGCACTGGGACACATCATCAGTAATGCATCCTCGGATCATGGGGTGTTTCGGGTCTTTCATCATTAAACACCCTCCCCGAGATGACCCAGCCGGAGTTGATCAAGCTCGGCTTGTGTTTTCCCAAGGACCAGGATAATGAGAGGCATGTAACTATGAGGGTAATGACGTTTTTAAACATCATTACCTGGCATCTGTATGCCTGGGGATGCATGGGTTAAATTGACAGTGTTTACTGGGCATTCGGTGTCTCTGCACCTGAGTTTAGTGGTGGCTTGTTTTCGGTGGACCCAGCTTGGGTTTAACTTTCTGGTTCTCTCTTGCCGTTTGGGCATCTGGGCTTTGTTCTTGGCATTTTGTCGACCGGGAGAATGAAGAGCGTGTCACTGTTAGGTTAGGTTGAGAGTATGCGGGCAGTGGGCAAATCAGCCCTCTTGTGCTTTTTGATCTCCTCACTTGAGATTCAATTTCACGCGACCCTGCCACTTTGATCTGGCCCACGCCTTCATTAACCAGGTCCAACACTTGCCTTTCTTGGATCTTGCCCCTCCTGACAAAGGTAATCGGGTTTGTGGGGGAGTGGCCAGGGTTAGTCGGGGTGTGCCTAGGGTTTGTGGGGGTGTGGCATGATCTCTGGGATGTGCCGAGGGTTTGTGGGGGTGTGTGCCCCCTTGGACTTTAGGATTAGGTTTGAGTGTTGGGCTGGTGGATGTATATGTGTGACGGGGATAGGTAAGGCTGCAGAGTTTTGAGTGGTGAGGTATGAGGTTCTATGGGGCTTAGTGGTGAAGCCAGGTGAATCTGGCCCATGCCTTTCATTATCGTGGTCCGACACCACTTGGTTCAATGGACCGGGTGTGCACTGGGACACATCATCAGTAATGCATCCTCGGATCATGGGGTGTTTCGGGTCTTTCATCATTAAACACCCTCCCCGAGATGACCCAGCCGGAGTTGATCAAGCTCGGCTTGTGTTTTCCCAAGGACCAGGATAATGAGAGGCATGTAACTATGAGGGTAATGACGTTTTTAAACATCATTACCTGGCATCTGTATGCCTGGGGATGCATGGGTTAAATTGACAGTGTTTACTGGGCATTCGGTGTCTCTGCACCTGAGTTTAGTGGTGGCTTGTTTTCGGTGGACCCAGCTTGGGTTTAACTTTCTGGTTCTCTCTTGCCGTTTGGGCATCTGGGCTTTGTTCTTGGCATTTTGTCGACCGGGAGAATGAAGAGCGTGTCACTGTTAGGTTAGGTTGAGAGTATGCGGGCAGTGGGCAAATCAGCCCTCTTGTGCTTTTTGATCTCCTCACTTGAGATTCAATTTCACGCGACCCTGCCACTTTGATCTGGCCCACGCCTTCATTAACCAGGTCCAACACTTGCCTTTCTTGGATCTTGCCCCTCCTGACAAAGGTAATCGGGTTTGTGGGGGAGTGGCCAGGGTTAGTCGGGGTGTGCCTAGGGTTTGTGGGGGTGTGGCATGATCTCTGGGATGTGCCGAGGGTTTGTGGGGGTGTGTGCCCCCTTGGACTTTAGGATTAGGTTTGAGTGTTGGGCTGGTGGATGTATATGTGTGACGGGGATAGGTAAGGCTGCAGAGTTTTGAGTGGTGAGGTATGAGGTTCTATGGGGCTTAGTGGTGAAGCCAGGTGAATCTGGCCCATGCCTTTCATTATCGTGGTCCGACACCACTTGGTTCAATGGACCGGGTGTGCACTGGGACACATCATCAGTAATGCATCCTCGGATCATGGGGTGTTTCGGGTCTTTCATCATTAAACACCCTCCCCGAGATGACCCAGCCGGAGTTGATCAAGCTCGGCTTGTGTTTTCCCAAGGACCAGGATAATGAGAGGCATGTAACTATGAGGGTAATGACGTTTTTAAACATCATTACCTGGCATCTGTATGCCTGGGGATGCATGGGTTAAATTGACAGTGTTTACTGGGCATTCGGTGTCTCTGCACCTGAGTTTAGTGGTGGCTTGTTTTCGGTGGACCCAGCTTGGGTTTAACTTTCTGGTTCTCTCTTGCCGTTTGGGCATCTGGGCTTTGTTCTTGGCATTTTGTCGACCGGGAGAATGAAGAGCGTGTCACTGTTAGGTTAGGTTGAGAGTATGCGGGCAGTGGGCAAATCAGCCCTCTTGTGCTTTTTGATCTCCTCACTTGAGATTCAATTTCACGCGACCCTGCCACTTTGATCTGGCCCACGCCTTCATTAACCAGGTCCAACACTTGCCTTTCTTGGATCTTGCCCCTCCTGACAAAGGTAATCGGGTTTGTGGGGGAGTGGCCAGGGCTAGTCGGGGTGTGCCTGGGGTTTGTGGGGGTGTGGCATGATCTCTGGGATGTGCCGAGGGTTTGTGGGGGTGTGTGCCCCCTTGGACTTTAGGATTAGGTTTGAGTGTTGGGCTGGTGGATGTATATGTGTGACGGGGATAGGTAAGGCTGCAGAGTTTTGAGTGGTGAGGTATGAGGTTCTATGGGGCTTAGTGGTGAAGCCAGGTGAATCTGGCCCATGCCTTTCATTATCGTGGTCCGACACCACTTGGTTCAATGGACCGGGTGTGCACTGGGACACATCATCAGTAATGCATCCTCGGATCATGGGGTGTTTCGGGTCTTTCATCATTAAACACCCTCCCCGAGATGACCCAGCCGGAGTTGATCAAGCTCGGCTTGTGTTTTCCCAAGGACCAGGATAATGAGAGGCATGTAACTATGAGGGTAATGACGTTTTTAAACATCATTACCTGGCATCTGTATGCCTGGGGATGCATGGGTTAAATTGACAGTGTTTACTGGGCATTCGGTGTCTCTGCACCTGAGTTTAGTGGTGGCTTGTTTTCGGTGGACCCAGCTTGGGTTTAACTTTCTGGTTCTCTCTTGCCGTTTGGGCATCTGGGCTTTGTTCTTGGCATTTTGTCGACCGGGAGAATGAAGAGCGTGTCACTGTTAGGTTAGGTTGAGAGTATGCGGGCAGTGGGCAAATCAGCCCTCTTGTGCTTTTTGATCTCCTCACTTGAGATTCAATTTCACGCGACCCTGCCACTTTGATCTGGCCCACGCCTTCATTAACCAGGTCCAACACTTGCCTTTCTTGGATCTTGCCCCTCCTGACAAAGGTAATCGGGTTTGTGGGGGAGTGGCCAGGGTTAGTCGGGGTGTGCCTAGGGTTTGTGGGGGTGTGGCATGATCTCTGGGATGTGCCGAGGGTTTGTGGGGGTGTGTGCCCCCTTGGACTTTAGGATTAGGTTTGAGTGTTGGGCTGGTGGATGTATATGTGTGACGGGGATAGGTAAGGCTGCAGAGTTTTGAGTGGTGAGGTATGAGGTTCTATGGGGCTTAGTGGTGAAGCCAGGTGAATCTGGCCCATGCCTTTCATTATCGTGGTCCGACACCACTTGGTTCAATGGACCGGGTGTGCACTGGGACACATCATCAGTAATGCATCCTCGGATCATGGGGTGTTTCGGGTCTTTCATCATTAAACACCCTCCCCGAGATGACCCAGCCGGAGTTGATCAAGCTCGGCTTGTGTTTTCCCAAGGACCAGGATAATGAGAGGCATGTAACTATGAGGGTAATGACGTTTTTAAACATCATTACCTGGCATCTGTATGCCTGGGGATGCATGGGTTAAATTGACAGTGTTTACTGGGCATTCGGTGTCTCTGCACCTGAGTTTAGTGGTGGCTTGTTTTCGGTGGACCCAGCTTGGGTTTAACTTTCTGGTTCTCTCTTGCCGTTTGGGCATCTGGGCTTTGTTCTTGGCATTTTGTCGACCGGGAGAATGAAGAGCGTGTCACTGTTAGGTTAGGTTGAGAGTATGCGGGCAGTGGGCAAATCAGCCCTCTTGTGCTTTTTGATCTCCTCACTTGAGATTCAATTTCACGCGACCCTGCCACTTTGATCTGGCCCACGCCTTCATTAACCAGGTCCAACACTTGCCTTTCTTGGATCTTGCCCCTCCTGACAAAGGTAATCGGGTTTGTGGGGGAGTGGCCAGGGTTAGTCGGGGTGTGCCTAGGGTTTGTGGGGGTGTGGCATGATCTCTGGGATGTGCCGAGGGTTTGTGGGGGTGTGTGCCCCCTTGGACTTTAGGATTAGGTTTGAGTGTTGGGCTGGTGGATGTATATGTGTGACGGGGATAGGTAAGGCTGCAGAGTTTTGAGTGGTGAGGTATGAGGTTCTATGGGGCTTAGTGGTGAAGCCAGGTGAATCTGGCCCATGCCTTTCATTATCGTGGTCCGACACCACTTGGTTCAATGGACCGGGTGTGCACTGGGACACATCATCAGTAATGCATCCTCGGATCATGGGGTGTTTCGGGTCTTTCATCATTAAACACCCTCCCCGAGATGACCCAGCCGGAGTTGATCAAGCTCGGCTTGTGTTTTCCCAAGGACCAGGATAATGAGAGGCATGTAACTATGAGGGTAATGACGTTTTTAAACATCATTACCTGGCATCTGTATGCCTGGGGATGCATGGGTTAAATTGACAGTGTTTACTGGGCATTCGGTGTCTCTGCACCTGAGTTTAGTGGTGGCTTGTTTTCGGTGGACCCAGCTTGGGTTTAACTTTCTGGTTCTCTCTTGCCGTTTGGGCATCTGGGCTTTGTTCTTGGCATTTTGTCGACCGGGAGAATGAAGAGCGTGTCACTGTTAGGTTAGGTTGAGAGTATGCGGGCAGTGGGCAAATCAGCCCTCTTGTGCTTTTTGATCTCCTCACTTGAGATTCAATTTCACGCGACCCTGCCACTTTGATCTGGCCCACGCCTTCATTAACCAGGTCCAACACTTGCCTTTCTTGGATCTTGCCCCTCCTGACAAAGGTAATCGGGTTTGTGGGGGAGTGGCCAGGGTTAGTCGGGGTGTGCCTAGGGTTTGTGGGGGTGTGGCATGATCTCTGGGATGTGCCGAGGGTTTGTGGGGGTGTGTGCCCCCTTGGACTTTAGGATTAGGTTTGAGTGTTGGGCTGGTGGATGTATATGTGTGACGGGGATAGGTAAGGCTGCAGAGTTTTGAGTGGTGAGGTATGAGGTTCTATGGGGCTTAGTGGTGAAGCCAGGTGAATCTGGCCCATGCCTTTCATTATCGTGGTCCGACACCACTTGGTTCAATGGACCGGGTGTGCACTGGGACACATCATCAGTAATGCATCCTCGGATCATGGGGTGTTTCGGGTCTTTCATCATTAAACACCCTCCCCGAGATGACCCAGCCGGAGTTGATCAAGCTCGGCTTGTGTTTTCCCAAGGACCAGGATAATGAGAGGCATGTAACTATGAGGGTAATGACGTTTTTAAACATCATTACCTGGCATCTGTATGCCTGGGGATGCATGGGTTAAATTGACAGTGTTTACTGGGCATTCGGTGTCTCTGCACCTGAGTTTAGTGGTGGCTTGTTTTCGGTGGACCCAGCTTGGGTTTAACTTTCTGGTTCTCTCTTGCCGTTTGGGCATCTGGGCTTTGTTCTTGGCATTTTGTCGACCGGGAGAATGAAGAGCGTGTCACTGTTAGGTTAGGTTGAGAGTATGCGGGCAGTGGGCAAATCAGCCCTCTTGTGCTTTTTGATCTCCTCACTTGAGATTCAATTTCACGCGACCCTGCCACTTTGATCTGGCCCACGCCTTCATTAACCAGGTCCAACACTTGCCTTTCTTGGATCTTGCCCCTCCTGACAAAGGTAATCGGGTTTGTGGGGGAGTGGCCAGGGTTAGTCGGGGTGTGCCTAGGGTTTGTGGGGGTGTGGCATGATCTCTGGGATGTACCGAGGGTTTGTGGGGGTGTGTGCCCCCTTGGACTTTAGGATTAGGTTTGAGTGTTGGGCTGGTGGATGTATATGTGTGACTGGGATAGGTAAGGCTGCAGAGTTTGGAGTGGTGAGATATGAGGTGCTGTGGCGCATAGGCTCATGTGGTGAAGCCAGGTGAATCTGGCCCATGCCTTTCATTATCATGGTCCGACACCACTTGGTTCAATGGACCGGGTGTGCACTGGGACACATCATCAGTAATGCATCCTCGGATCATCGGGTGTTTCGGATCTTTCATCATTAAACACCCTCCCCGAGATGACCCAGCCGGAGTTGATCAAGCTCGGCTTGTGTTTTCCCATGGACCAGGATAATGAGAGGCATGTAACTATGAGGGTAATGTTGTTTTTAAACATCATTAACTGGCATCTGTATGCCTGCGATTGCATGGGTTAAATTGACAGTGTTTACTGGGCATTCGGTGTCTCTGCACCTGAGTTTAGTGATGACTGGTTTTCTGTGGACCCAGCTTGGGTTTAACTTTCTGGTTCTCTCTCGCCGTTTGGGCATCTGGGCTTTATTCTTGGCATTTTGTCGACCGGGAGAATGAAGAGCGTGTCACTGTTAGGTTAGGTTGAGAGTATGCGGGCAGTGGGCAAATCAGCCCTCTTGTGCTTTTTGATCTCCTCACTTGAGATTCAATTTCACGCGACCCTGCCACTTTGATCTGGCCCACGCCTTCATTAACCAGGTCCAACACTTGCCTTTCTTGGATCTTGCCCCTCCTGACAAAGGTAATCGGGTTTGTGGGGGAGTGGCCAGGGTTAGTCGGGGTGTGCCTAGGGTTTGTGGGGGTGTGGCATGATCTCTGGGATGTGCCGAGGGTTTGTGGGGGTGTGTGCCCCCTTGGACTTTAGGATTAGGGTTGAGTGTTGAGCTGGTGGATGTATATGTGTGACTGGGAGAGGTAAGGCTGCAGAGTTTTGAGTGGTGAGGTATGAGGTGCTATGGGGCTTAGGCTTGTGTGGTGAAGCCAGGTGAATCTGGCCCATGCCTTTCATTATCATGGTCCGACACCACTTGGTTCAATGGACCGGGTGTGCACTGGGACACATCATCAGTAATGCATCCTCGGATCATCGGGTGTTTCGGGTCTTTCATCATTAAACACCCTCCCCGAGATGACCCAGCCGGAGTTGATCAAGCTCGGCTTGTGTTTTCCCATGGACCAGGATAATGAGAGGCAGGTAACTATGAGGGTAATGTTGTTTTTAAACATCATTACCTGGCATCTGTATGCCTGCGATTGCATGGGTTAAATTGACAGTGTTTACTGGGCATTCGGTGTCTCTGCACCTGAGTTTAGTGATGACTGGTTTTCTGTGGACCCAGCTTGGGTTTAACTTTCTGGTTCTCTCTCGCCGTTTGGGCATCTGGGCTTTATTCTTGGCATTTTGTCGACCGGGAGAATGAAGAGCGTGTCACTGTTAGGTTAGGTTGAGAGTATGCGGGCAGTGGGCAAATCAGCCCTCTTGTGCTTTTTGATCTCCTCACTTGAGATTCAATTTCACGCGACCCTGCCACTTTGATCTGGCCCACGCCTTCATTAACCAGGTCCAACACTTGCCTTTCTTGGATCTTGCCGCTCCTGACAAAGGTACTCGGGTTTGTGGGGGAGTGGCCAGGGTTAGTCGGGGTTAGGGTTAGGGTTAGGGTTAGGTTGAGAGTATGCGGGCAGTGGGCAAATCAGCCCTCTTGTGCTTTTTGATCTCCTGACTTGAGATTCAATTTCACGCGACCCTGCCACTTTGATCTGGCCCACGCCTTCATTAACCAGGTCCAACACTTGCCTTTCTTGGATCTTGCCCCTCCTGACAAAGGTAATCGTGTTTGTGGGGGAGTGGCCAGGGTTAGTCGGGGTGTGCCTAGGGTTTGTGGGGGTGTGGCATGATCTCTGGGATGTGCCGAGGGTTTGTGGGGGTGAGTGCCCCCTTGGACTTTAGGATTAGGTTTGAGTGTTGGGCTGGTGGATGTATATGTGTGACTGGGAGAGGTAAGGCTGCAGAGTTTTGAGTGGTGAGGTATGAGGTGCTATTGGGCTTAGGCTCATGTGGTGAAGCCAGGTGAATCTGGCCCATGCCTTTCATTATCGTGGTCCGACACCACTTGGTTCAATGGACCGGGTGTGCACTGGGACACATCATCAGTAATGCATCCTCGGATCATCGGGTGTTTCGGGTCTTTCATCATTAAACACCCTCCCCGAGATGACCCAGCCGGAGTTGATCAAGCTCGGCTTGTGTTTTCCCATGGACCAGGATAATGAGAGGCATGTAACTATGAGGGTAATGTTGTTTTTAAACATCATTACCCGGCATCTGTATGCCTGGGATTGCATGGGTTAAATTGACAGTGTTTACTGGGCATTCGGTGTCTCTGCACCTGAGTTTAGTGGTGACTGGTTTTCTGTGGACCCAGCTTGGGTTTAACTTTCTGGTTCTCTCTCGCCGTTTGGGCATCTGGGCTTTATTCTTGGCATTTTGTCGACCGGGAGAATGAAGAGCGTGTCACTGTTAGGTTAGGTTGAGAGTATGCGGGCAGTGGGCAAATCAGCCCTCTTGTGCTTTTTGATCTCCTGACTTGAGATTCAATTTCACGCGACCCTGCCACTTTGATCTGGCCCACGCCTTCATTAACCAGGTCCAACACTTGCCTTTCTTGGATCTTGCCCCTCCTGACAAAGGTAATCGTGTTTGTGGGGGAGTGGCCAGGGTTAGTCGGGGTGTGCCTAGGGTTTGTGGGGGTGTGGCATGATCTCTGGGATGTGCCGAGGGTTTGTGGGGGTGAGTGCCCCCTTGGACTTTAGGATTAGGTTTGAGTGTTGGGCTGGTGGATGTATATGTGTGACTGGGAGAGGTAAGGCTGCAGAGTTTTGAGTGGTGAGGTATGAGGTGCTATTGGGCTTAGGCTCATGTGGTGAAGCCAGGTGAATCTGGCCCATGCCTTTCATTATCGTGGTCCGACACCACTTGGTTCAATGGACCGGGTGTGCACTGGGACACATCATCAGTAATGCATCCTCGGATCATCGGGTGTTTCGGGTCTTTCATCATTAAACACCCTCCCCGAGATGACCCAGCCGGAGTTGATCAAGCTCGGCTTGTGTTTTCCCATGGACCAGGATAATGAGAGGCATGTAACTATGAGGGTAATGTTGTTTTTAAACATCATTACCCGGCATCTGTATGCCTGGGATTGCATGGGTTAAATTGACAGTGTTTACTGGGCATTCGGTGTCTCTGCACCTGAGTTTAGTGGTGACTGGTTTTCTGTGGACCCAGCTTGGGTTTAACTTTCTGGTTCTCTCTCGCCGTTTGGGCATCTGGGCTTTATTCTTGGCATTTTGTCGACCGGGAGAATGAAGAGCGTGTCACTGTTAGGTTAGGTTGAGAGTATGCGGGCAGTGGGCAAATCAGCCCTCTTGTGCTTTTTGATCTCCTGACTTGAGATTCAATTTCACGCGACCCTGCCACTTTGATCTGGCCCACGCCTTCATTAACCAGGTCCAACACTTGCCTTTCTTGGATCTTGCCCCTCCTGACAAAGGTAATCGTGTTTGTGGGGGAGTGGCCAGGGTTAGTCGGGGTGTGCCTAGGGTTTGTGGGGGTGTGGCATGATCTCTGGGATGTGCCGAGGGTTTGTGGGGGTGAGTGCCCCCTTGGACTTTAGGATTAGGTTTGAGTGTTGGGCTGGTGGATGTATATGTGTGACGGGGATAGGTAAGGCTGCAGAGTTTTGAGTGGTGAGGTATGAGGTTCTATGGGGCTTAGTGGTGAAGCCAGGTGAATCTGGCCCATGCCTTTCATTATCGTGGTCCGACACCACTTGGTTCAATGGACCGGGTGTGCACTGGGACACATCATCAGTAATGCATCCTCGGATCATGGGGTGTTTCGGGTCTTTCATCATTAAACACCCTCCCCGAGATGACCCAGCCGGAGTTGATCAAGCTCGGCTTGTGTTTTCCCAAGGACCAGGATAATGAGAGGCATGTAACTATGAGGGTAATGACGTTTTTAAACATCATTACCTGGCATCTGTATGCCTGGGGATGCATGGGTTAAATTGACAGTGTTTACTGGGCATTCGGTGTCTCTGCACCTGAGTTTAGTGGTGGCTTGTTTTCGGTGGACCCAGCTTGGGTTTAACTTTCTGGTTCTCTCTTGCCGTTTGGGCATCTGGGCTTTGTTCTTGGCATTTTGTCGACCGGGAGAATGAAGAGCGTGTCACTGTTAGGTTAGGTTGAGAGTATGCGGGCAGTGGGCAAATCAGCCCTCTTGTGCTTTTTGATCTCCTCACTTGAGATTCAATTTCACGCGACCCTGCCACTTTGATCTGGCCCACGCCTTCATTAACCAGGTCCAACACTTGCCTTTCTTGGATCTTGCCCCTCCTGACAAAGGTAATCGGGTTTGTGGGGGAGTGGCCAGGGTTAGTCGGGGTGTGCCTAGGGTTTGTGGGGGTGTGGCATGATCTCTGGGATGTACCGAGGGTTTGTGGGGGTGTGTGCCCCCTTGGACTTTAGGATTAGGTTTGAGTGTTGGGCTGGTGGATGTATATGTGTGACTGGGATAGGTAAGGCTGCAGAGTTTGGAGTGGTGAGATATGAGGTGCTGTGACGCATAGGCTCATGTGGTGAAGCCAGGTGAATCTGGCCCATGCCTTTCATTATCATGGTCCGACACCACTTGGTTCAATGGACCGGGTGTGCACTGGGACACATCATCAGTAATGCATCCTCGGATCATCGGGTGTTTCGGGTCTTTCATCATTAAACACCCTCCCCGAGATGACCCAGCCGGAGTTGATCAAGCTCGGCTTGTGTTTTCCCATGGACCAGGATAATGAGAGGCATGTAACTATGAGGGTAATGTTGTTTTTAAACATCATTAACTGGCATCTGTATGCCTGCGATTGCATGGGTTAAATTGACAGTGTTTACTGGGCATTCGGTGTCTCTGCACCTGAGTTTAGTGATGACTGGTTTTCTGTGGACCCAGCTTGGGTTTAACTTTCTGGTTCTCTCTCGCCGTTTGGGCATCTGGGCTTTATTCTTGGCATTTTGTCGACCGGGAGAATGAAGAGCGTGTCACTGTTAGGTTAGGTTGAGAGTATGCGGGCAGTGGGCAAATCAGCCCTCTTGTGCTTTTTGATCTCCTCACTTGAGATTCAATTTCACGCGACCCTGCCACTTTGATCTGGCCCACGCCTTCATTAACCAGGTCCAACACTTGCCTTTCTTGGATCTTGCCCCTCCTGACAAAGGTAATCGGGTTTGTGGGGGAGTGGCCAGGGTTAGTCGGGGTGTGCCTAGGGTTTGTGGGGGTGTGGCATGATCTCTGGGATGTGCCGAGGGTTTGTGGGGGTGTGTGCCCCCTTGGACTTTAGGATTAGGGTTGAGTGTTGAGCTGGTGGATGTATATGTGTGACTGGGAGAGGTAAGGCTGCAGAGTTTTGAGTGGTGAGGTATGAGGTGCTATGGGGCTTAGGCTTGTGTGGTGAAGCCAGGTGAATCTGGCCCATGCCTTTCATTATCATGGTCCGACACCACTTGGTTCAATGGACCGGGTGTGCACTGGGACACATCATCAGTAATGCATCCTCGGATCATCGGGTGTTTCGGGTCTTTCATCATTAAACACCCTCCCCGAGATGACCCAGCCGGAGTTGATCAAGCTCGGCTTGTGTTTTCCCATGGACCAGGATAATGAGAGGCAGGTAACTATGAGGGTAATGTTGTTTTTAAACATCATTACCTGGCATCTGTATGCCTGCGATTGCATGGGTTAAATTGACAGTGTTTACTGGGCATTCGGTGTCTCTGCACCTGAGTTTAGTGATGACTGGTTTTCTGTGGACCCAGCTTGGGTTTAACTTTCTGGTTCTCTCTCGCCGTTTGGGCATCTGGGCTTTATTCTTGGCATTTTGTCGACCGGGAGAATGAAGAGCGTGTCACTGTTAGGTTAGGTTGAGAGTATGCGGGCAGTGGGCAAATCAGCCCTCTTGTGCTTTTTGATCTCCTCACTTGAGATTCAATTTCACGCGACCCTGCCACTTTGATCTGGCCCACGCCTTCATTAACCAGGTCCAACACTTGCCTTTCTTGGATCTTGCCCCTCCTGACAAAGGTAATCGTGTTTGTGGGGGAGTGGCCAGGGTTAGTCGGGGTGTGCCTAGGGTTTGTGGGGGTGTGGCATGATCTCTGGGATGTGCCGAGGGTTTGTGGGGGTGAGTGCCCCCTTGGACTTTAGGATTAGGTTTGAGTGTTGGGCTGGTGGATGTATATGTGTGACGGGGATAGGTAAGGCTGCAGAGTTTTGAGTGGTGAGGTATGAGGTTCTATGGGGCTTAGTGGTGAAGCCAGGTGAATCTGGCCCATGCCTTTCATTATCGTGGTCCGACACCACTTGGTTCAATGGACCGGGTGTGCACTGGGACACATCATCAGTAATGCATCCTCGGATCATGGGGTGTTTCGGGTCTTTCATCATTAAACACCCTCCCCGAGATGACCCAGCCGGAGTTGATCAAGCTCGGCTTGTGTTTTCCCAAGGACCAGGATAATGAGAGGCATGTAACTATGAGGGTAATGACGTTTTTAAACATCATTACCTGGCATCTGTATGCCTGGGGATGCATGGGTTAAATTGACAGTGTTTACTGGGCATTCGGTGTCTCTGCACCTGAGTTTAGTGGTGGCTTGTTTTCGGTGGACCCAGCTTGGGTTTAACTTTCTGGTTCTCTCTTGCCGTTTGGGCATCTGGGCTTTGTTCTTGGCATTTTGTCGACCGGGAGAATGAAGAGCGTGTCACTGTTAGGTTAGGTTGAGAGTATGCGGGCAGTGGGCAAATCAGCCCTCTTGTGCTTTTTGATCTCCTCACTTGAGATTCAATTTCACGCGACCCTGCCACTTTGATCTGGCCCACGCCTTCATTAACCAGGTCCAACACTTGCCTTTCTTGGATCTTGCCCCTCCTGACAAAGGTAATCGGGTTTGTGGGGGAGTGGCCAGGGTTAGTCGGGGTGTGCCTAGGGTTTGTGGGGGTGTGGCATGATCTCTGGGATGTACCGAGGGTTTGTGGGGGTGTGTGCCCCCTTGGACTTTAGGATTAGGTTTGAGTGTTGGGCTGGTGGATGTATATGTGTGACTGGGATAGGTAAGGCTGCAGAGTTTGGAGTGGTGAGATATGAGGTGCTGTGGCGCATAGGCTCATGTGGTGAAGCCAGGTGAATCTGGCCCATGCCTTTCATTATCATGGTCCGACACCACTTGGTTCAATGGACCGGGTGTGCACTGGGACACATCATCAGTAATGCATCCTCGGATCATCGGGTGTTTCGGGTCTTTCATCATTAAACACCCTCCCCGAGATGACCCAGCCGGAGTTGATCAAGCTCGGCTTGTGTTTTCCCATGGACCAGGATAATGAGAGGCATGTAACTATGAGGGTAATGTTGTTTTTAAACATCATTAACTGGCATCTGTATGCCTGCGATTGCATGGGTTAAATTGACAGTGTTTACTGGGCATTCGGTGTCTCTGCACCTGAGTTTAGTGATGACTGGTTTTCTGTGGACCCAGCTTGGGTTTAACTTTCTGGTTCTCTCTCGCCGTTTGGGCATCTGGGCTTTATTCTTGGCATTTTGTCGACCGGGAGAATGAAGAGCGTGTCACTGTTAGGTTAGGTTGAGAGTATGCGGGCAGTGGGCAAATCAGCCCTCTTGTGCTTTTTGATCTCCTCACTTGAGATTCAATTTCACGCGACCCTGCCACTTTGATCTGGCCCACGCCTTCATTAACCAGGTCCAACACTTGCCTTTCTTGGATCTTGCCCCTCCTGACAAAGGTAATCGGGTTTGTGGGGGAGTGGCCAGGGTTAGTCGGGGTGTGCCTAGGGTTTGTGGGGGTGTGGCATGATCTCTGGGATGTGCCGAGGGTTTGTGGGGGTGTGTGCCCCCTTGGACTTTAGGATTAGGGTTGAGTGTTGAGCTGGTGGATGTATATGTGTGACTGGGAGAGGTAAGGCTGCAGAGTTTTGAGTGGTGAGGTATGAGGTGCTATGGGGCTTAGGCTTGTGTGGTGAAGCCAGGTGAATCTGGCCCATGCCTTTCATTATCATGGTCCGACACCACTTGGTTCAATGGACCGGGTGTGCACTGGGACACATCATCAGTAATGCATCCTCGGATCATCGGGTGTTTCGGGTCTTTCATCATTAAACACCCTCCCCGAGATGACCCAGCCGGAGTTGATCAAGCTCGGCTTGTGTTTTCCCATGGACCAGGATAATGAGAGGCAGGTAACTATGAGGGTAATGTTGTTTTTAAACATCATTACCTGGCATCTGTATGCCTGCGATTGCATGGGTTAAATTGACAGTGTTTACTGGGCATTCGGTGTCTCTGCACCTGAGTTTAGTGATGACTGGTTTTCTGTGGACCCAGCTTGGGTTTAACTTTCTGGTTCTCTCTCGCCGTTTGGGCATCTGGGCTTTATTCTTGGCATTTTGTCGACCGGGAGAATGAAGAGCGTGTCACTGTTAGGTTAGGTTGAGAGTATGCGGGCAGTGGGCAAATCAGCCCTCTTGTGCTTTTTGATCTCCTCACTTGAGATTCAATTTCACGCGACCCTGCCACTTTGATCTGGCCCACGCCTTCATTAACCAGGTCCAACACTTGCCTTTCTTGGATCTTGCCGCTCCTGACAAAGGTACTCGGGTTTGTGGGGGAGTGGCCAGGGTTAGTCGGGGTTAGGGTTAGGGTTAGGGTTAGGTTGAGAGTATGCGGGCAGTGGGCAAATCAGCCCTCTTGTGCTTTTTGATCTCCTCACTCGAGATTCAATTTCACGCGACCCTGCCACTTTGATCTGGCCCACGCCTTCATTAACCAGGTCCAACACTTGCCTTTCTCCGATCTTGCCCCTCCTGACAAATATAATCGGGTTTGTGGGGGAGTGGCCAGGGTTAGTCGGGGAGTGACTAGGGTTTGTGGGGGTGTGGCATGATCTCTGGGATGTGCCGAGGGTTTGTGGGGGTGTGTGCCCCCTTGGACTTTAGGATTAGGTTTGAGTGTTGGGCTGGTGGATGTATATGTGTGGCTGGGATAGGTAAGGTTGCAGAGTTTGGAGTGGTGAGGTATCAGGTGCTGTGGCGCATAGGCTCATGTGGTGAAGCCAGGTGAATCTGGCCCATGCCTTTCATTATCGTGGTCCGACACCACTTGGTTCAATGGACCGGGTGTGCACTGGGACACATCATCAGTAATGCATCCTCGGATCATGGGGTGTTTCGGGTCTTTCATCATTAAACACCCTCCCCGAGATGACCCAGCCGGAGTTGATCAAGCTCGGCTTGTGTTTTCCCATGGACCAGGATAATGAGAGGCATGTAACTATGAGGGTAATGACGTTTTTAAACATCATTACCTGGCATCTGTATGCCTGGGGATGCATGGGTTAAATTGACAGTGCTTACTGGGCATTCGGTGTCTCTGCACCTGAGTTTAGTGGTGACTTGTTTTCTGTGGACCCAGCTTGGGTTTAACTTTCTGGTTCTCTCTTGCCGTTTGGGCATCTGGGCTTTGTTCTTGGCATTTTGTCGACCGGGAGAATGAAGAGCGTGTCACTGTTAGGTTAGGTTGAGAGTATGCGGGCAGTGGGCAAATCAGCCCTCTTGTGCTTTTTGATCTCCTCACTTGAGATTCAATTTCACGCGACCCTGCCACTTTGATCTGGCCCACGCCTTCATTAACCAGGTCCAACACTTGCCTTTCTTGGATCTTGCCCCTCCTGACAAAGGTAATCGGGTTTGTGGGGGAGTGGCCAGGGTTAGTCGGGGTGTGCCTGGGGTTTGTGGGGGTGTGGCATGATCTGTGGGATGTGCCGAGGGTTTGTGGGGGTGTGTGCCCCCTTGGACTTTAGGATTAGGTTTGAGTGTTGGGCTGGTGGATGTATATGTGTGACTGGGATAGGTAAGGCTGCAGAGTTTGGAGTGGTGAGGTATGAGGTGCTGTGGCGCATAGGCCCCTGTGGTCAAGCCAGGTGAATCTGGCCCATGCCTTTCATTATCATGGTCCGACACCACTTGGTTCTATGGACCGGGTGTGCACTGGGACACATCATCAGTAATGCATCCTCGGATCATGGGGTGTTTCGGGTCTTTCATCATTAAACACCCTCCCCGAGATGACCCAGCCGGAGTTGATCAAGCTCGGCTTGTGTTTTCCCATGGACCAGGATGATGAGAGGCATGTAACTGTGAGGGTAATGTTGTTTTTAAACATCATTATCTGGCATCTGTATGCCTGGGATTGCATGGGTTAAATTGACAGTGTTTACTGGGCATTCGGTGTCTCTGCACCTGAGTTTAGTGGTGACTGGTTTTCTGTGGACCCAGCTTGGGTTTAACTTTCTGGTTCTCTCTTGCCGTTTGGGCATCTGGGCTTTGTTCTTGGCATTTTGTCGACCGGGAGAATGAAGAGCGTGTCACTGTTAGGTTAGGTTGAGAGTATGCGGGCAGTGGGCAAATCAGCCCTCTTGTGCTTTTTGATCTCCTCACTTGAGATTCAATTTCACGCGACCCTGCCACTTTGATCTGGCCCACGCCTTCATTAACCAGGTCCAACACTTGCCTTTCTTGGATCTTGCCCCTCCTGACAAAGGTAATCGGGTTTGTGGGGGAGTGGCCAGGGTTAGTCGGGGTGTGCCTGGGGTTTGTGGGGGTGTGGCATGATCTGTGGGATGTGCCGAGGGTTTGTGGGGGTGTGTGCCCCCTTGGACTTTAGGATTAGGTTTGAGTGTTGGGCTGGTGGATGTATATGTGTGACTGGGATAGGTAAGGCTGCAGAGTTTGGAGTGGTGAGGTATGAGGTGCTGTGGCGCATAGGCCCCTGTGGTCAAGCCAGGTGAATCTGGCCCATGCCTTTCATTATCATGGTCCGACACCACTTGGTTCTATGGACCGGGTGTGCACTGGGACACATCATCAGTAATGCATCCTCGGATCATGGGGTGTTTCGGGTCTTTCATCATTAAACACCCTCCCCGAGATGACCCAGCCGGAGTTGATCAAGCTCGGCTTGTGTTTTCCCATGGACCAGGATGATGAGAGGCATGTAACTGTGAGGGTAATGTTGTTTTTAAACATCATTATCTGGCATCTGTATGCCTGGGATTGCATGGGTTAAATTGACAGTGTTTACTGGGCATTCGGTGTCTCTGCACCTGAGTTTAGTGGTGACTGGTTTTCTGTGGACCCAGCTTGGGTTTAACTTTCTGGTTCTCTCTTGCCGTTTGGGCATCTGGGCTTTGTTCTTGGCATTTTGTCGACCGGGAGAATGAAGAGCGTGTCACTGTTAGGTTAGGTTGAGAGTATGCGGGCAGTGGGCAAATCAGCCCTCTTGTGCTTTTTGATCTCCTCACTTGAGATTCAATTTCACGCGACCCTGCCACTTTGATCTGGCCCACGCCTTCATTAACCAGGTCCAACACTTGCCTTTCTTGGATCTTGCCCCTCCTGACAAAGGTAATCGGGTTTGTGGGGGAGTGGCCAGGGCTAGTCGGGGTGTGCCTGGGGTTTGTGGGGGTGTGGCATGATCTGTGGGATGTGCCGAGGGTTTGTGGGGGTGTGTGCCCCCTTGGACTTTAGGATTAGGTTTGAGTGTTGGGCTGGTGGATGTATATGTGTGACTGGGATAGGTAAGGCTGCAGAGTTTGGAGTGGTGAGGTATGAGGTGCTGTGGCGCATAGGCCCCTGTGGTCAAGCCAGGTGAATCTGGCCCATGCCTTTCATTATCATGGTCCGACACCACTTGGTTCTATGGACCGGGTGTGCACTGGGACACATCATCAGTAATGCATCCTCGGATCATGGGGTGTTTCGGGTCTTTCATCATTAAACACCCTCCCCGAGATGACCCAGCCGGAGTTGATCAAGCTCGGCTTGTGTTTTCCCATGGACCAGGATGATGAGAGGCATGTAACTGTGAGGGTAATGTTGTTTTTAAACATCATTATCTGGCATCTGTATGCCTGGGATTGCATGGGTTAAATTGACAGTGTTTACTGGGCATTCGGTGTCTCTGCACCTGAGTTTAGTGGTGACTGGTTTTCTGTGGACCCAGCTTGGGTTTAACTTTCTGGTTCTCTCTTGCCGTTTGGGCATCTGGGCTTTGTTCTTGGCATTTTGTCGACCGGGAGAATGAAGAGCGTGTCACTGTTAGGTTAGGTTGAGAGTATGCGGGCAGTGGGCAAATCAGCCCTCTTGTGCTTTTTGATCTCCTCACTTGAGATTCAATTTCACGCGACCCTGCCACTTTGATCTGGCCCACGCCTTCATTAACCAGGTCCAACACTTGCCTTTCTTGGATCTTGCCCCTCCTGACAAAGGTAATCGGGTTTGTGGGGGAGTGGCCAGGGTTAGTCGGGGTGTGCCTGGGGTTTGTGGGGGTGTGGCATGATCTGTGGGATGTGCCGAGGGTTTGTGGGGGTGTGTGCCCCCTTGGACTTTAGGATTAGGTTTGAGTGTTGGGCTGGTGGATGTATATGTGTGACTGGGATAGGTAAGGCTGCAGAGTTTGGAGTGGTGAGGTATGAGGTGCTGTGGCGCATAGGCCCCTGTGGTCAAGCCAGGTGAAACTGGCCCATGCCTTTCATTATCGTGGTCCGACACCACTTGGTTCAGTGAACCGGGTGTGCACTGGGACACATCATCGGTAATGCATCCTCGGATCATGGGGTGTTTCGGGTCTTTCATCATTAAACACCCTCCCCGAGATGACCCAGCCGGAGTTGATCAAGCTCGGCTTGTGTTTTCCCATGGACCAGGATAATGAGAGGCATGTAACTATGATGGTAATGTTGTTTTTAAACATCATTACCTGGCATCTGTATGCCTGGGGATGCATGGGTTAAATTGACAGTGTTTACTGGGCATTCGGTGTCTCTGCACCTGAGTTTAGTGGTGACTTGTTTTCTGTGGACCCAGCTTGGGTTTAACTTTCTGGTTCTCTCTTGACGTTGGGCATCTGGGCTTTGTTCTTGGCATTTTGTCGACCGGGAGAATGAAGAGCGTGTCACTGTTAGGTTAGGTTGAGAGTATGCGGGCAGTGGGCAAATCAGCCCTCTTGTGCTTTTTGATCTCCTCACTTGAGATTCAATTTCACGCGACCCTGCCACTTTGATCTGGCCCACGCCTTCATTCACCAGGTCCAACACTTGCCTTTCTTGGATCTTGCCCCTCCTGACAAAGGTAATCGGGTTTGTGGGGGTGTGGCCAGGGTTAGTCGGGGTGTGCCTAGAGTTTGTGGGGGTGTGGCATGATCACTGGGATTTGCCGAGGGTTTGTGGGGGTGTGTGCCCCCTTGGACTTTAGGATTAGGTTTGAGAGTTGGGCTGGTGGATGTATATGTGTGACTGGGATAGGTAAGGCTGCAGAGTTTTGAGTGGTGAGGTATGAGGTTCTATGGGGCTTAGTGGTGAAGCCAGGTGAATCTGGCCCATGCCTTTCATTATCGTGGTCCGACACCACTTGGTTCAGTGAACCGGGTGTGCACTGGGACACATCATCGGTAATGCATCCTCGGATCATGGGGTGTTTCGGGTCTTTCATCATTAAACACCCTCCCCGAGATGACCCAGCCGGAGTTGATCAAGCTCGGCTTGTGTTTTCCCATGGACCAGGATAATGAGAGGCATGTAACTATGATGGTAATGTTGTTTTTAAACATCATTACCTGGCATCTGTATGCCTGGGGATGCATGGGTTAAATTGACAGTGTTTACTGGGCATTCGGTGTCTCTGCACCTGAGTTTAGTGGTGACTTGTTTTCTGTGGACCCAGCTTGGGTTTAACTTTCTGGTTCTCTCTTGACGTTGGGCATCTGGGCTTTGTTCTTGGCATTTTGTCGACCGGGAGAATGAAGAGCGTGTCACTGTTAGGTTAGGTTGAGAGTATGCGGGCAGTGGGCAAATCAGCCCTCTTGTGCTTTTTGATCTCCTCACTTGAGATTCAATTTCACGCGACCCTGCCACTTTGATCTGGCCCACGCCTTCATTCACCAGGTCCAACACTTGCCTTTCTTGGATCTTGCCCCTCCTGACAAAGGTAATCGGGTTTGTGGGGGTGTGGCCAGGGTTAGTCGGGGTGTGCCTAGAGTTTGTGGGGGTGTGGCATGATCACTGGGATTTGCCGAGGGTTTGTGGGGGTGTGTGCCCCCTTGGACTTTAGGATTAGGTTTGAGAGTTGGGCTGGTGGATGTATATGTGTGACTGGGATAGGTAAGGCTGCAGAGTTTGGAGTGGTGATGTATGAGGTGCTATTGGGCTTTGGCTTGTGTGGTGAAGCTAGGTGAATCTGGCCCATGCCTTTCATTATCGTGGTCCGACACCACTTGGTTCAATGGACCGGGTGTGCACTGGGACACATCATCAGTAATGCATCCTCGGATCATCGGGTGTTTCGGGTCTTTCATCATTAAACACCCTCCCCGAGATGACCCAGCCGGAGTTGATCAAGCTCGGCTTGTGTTTTCCCATGGACCAGGATAATGAGAGGCATGTAACTATGAGGGTAATGTTGTTTTTAAACATCATTACCTGGCATCTGTATGCCTGGGATTGCATGGGTTAAATTGACAGTGTTTACTGGGCATTCGGTGTCTCTGCACCTGAGTTTAGTGGTGACTGGTTTTCTGTGGACCCAGCTTGGGTTTAACTTTCTGGTTCTCTCTCGCCGTTTGGGCATCTGGGCTTTATTCTTGGCATTTTGTCGACCGGGAGAATGAAGAGCGTGTCACTGTTAGGTTAGGTTGAGAGTATGCGGGCAGTGGGCAAATCAGCCCTCTTGTGCTTTTTGATCTCCTCACTTGAGATTCAATTTCACGCGACCCTGCCACTTTGATCTGGCCCACGCCTTCATTAACCAGGTCCAACACTTGCCTTTCTTGGATCTTGCCCCTCCTGACAAAGGTAATCGGGTTTGTGGGGGTGTGGCCAGGGTTAGTCGGGGTGTGCCTAGGGTTTGTGGGGGTGTGGCATGATCTCTGGGATGTGCCGAGGGTTTGTGGGGGTGTGTGCCCCCTTGGACTTTAGGATTAGGTTTGAGTGTTGGGCTGGTGGATGTATATGTGTGACTGGGATAGGTAAGGCTGCAGAGTTTGGAGTGGTGATGTATGAGGTGCTATTGGGCTTTGGCTTGTGTGGTGAAGCTAGGTGAATCTGGCCCATGCCTTTCATTATCGTGGTCCGACACCACTTGGTTCAATGGACCGGGTGTGCACTGGGACACATCATCAGTAATGCATCCTCGGATCATCGGGTGTTTCGGGTCTTTCATCATTAAACACCCTCCCCGAGATGACCCAGCCGGAGTTGATCAAGCTCGGCTTGTGTTTTCCCATGGACCAGGATAATGAGAGGCATGTAACTATGAGGGTAATGTTGTTTTTAAACATCATTACCTGGCATCTGTATGCCTGGGATTGCATGGGTTAAATTGACAGTGTTTACTGGGCATTCGGTGTCTCTGCACCTGAGTTTAGTGGTGACTGGTTTTCTGTGGACCCAGCTTGGGTTTAACTTTCTGGTTCTCTCTCGCCGTTTGGGCATCTGGGCTTTATTCTTGGCATTTTGTCGACCGGGAGAATGAAGAGCGTGTCACTGTTAGGTTAGGTTGAGAGTATGCGGGCAGTGGGCAAATCAGCCCTCTTGTGCTTTTTGATCTCCTCACTTGAGATTCAATTTCACGCGACCCTGCCACTTTGATCTGGCCCACGCCTTCATTAACCAGGTCCAACACTTGCCTTTCTTGGATCTTGCCCCTCCTGACAAAGGTAATCGGGTTTGTGGGGGTGTGGCCAGGGTTAGTCGGGGTGTGCCTAGGGTTTGTGGGGGTGTGGCATGATCTCTGGGATGTGCCGAGGGTTTGTGGGGGTGTGTGCCCCCTTGGACTTTAGGATTAGGTTTGAGTGTTGGGCTGGTGGATGTATATGTGTGACTGGGATAGGTAAGGCTGCAGAGTTTGGAGTGGTGATGTATGAGGTGCTATTGGGCTTTGGCTTGTGTGGTGAAGCTAGGTGAATCTGGCCCATGCCTTTCATTATCGTGGTCCGACACCACTTGGTTCAATGGACCGGGTGTGCACTGGGACACATCATCAGTAATGCATCCTCGGATCATCGGGTGTTTCGGGTCTTTCATCATTAAACACCCTCCCCGAGATGACCCAGCCGGAGTTGATCAAGCTCGGCTTGTGTTTTCCCATGGACCAGGATAATGAGAGGCATGTAACTATGAGGGTAATGTTGTTTTTAAACATCATTACCTGGCATCTGTATGCCTGGGATTGCATGGGTTAAATTGACAGTGTTTACTGGGCATTCGGTGTCTCTGCACCTGAGTTTAGTGGTGACTGGTTTTCTGTGGACCCAGCTTGGGTTTAACTTTCTGGTTCTCTCTCGCCGTTTGGGCATCTGGGCTTTATTCTTGGCATTTTGTCGACCGGGAGAATGAAGAGCGTGTCACTGTTAGGTTAGGTTGAGAGTATGCGGGCAGTGGGCAAATCAGCCCTCTTGTGCTTTTTGATCTCCTCACTTGAGATTCAATTTCACGCGACCCTGCCACTTTGATCTGGCCCACGCCTTCATTAACCAGGTCCAACACTTGCCTTTCTTGGATCTTGCCCCTCCTGACAAAGGTAATCGGGTTTGTGGGGGTGTGGCCAGGGTTAGTCGGGGTGTGCCTAGGGTTTGTGGGGGTGTGGCATGATCTCTGGGATGTGCCGAGGGTTTGTGGGGGTGTGTGCCCCCTTGGACTTTAGGATTAGGTTTGAGTGTTGGGCTGGTGGATGTATATGTGTGACTGGGATAGGTAAGGCTGCAGAGTTTGGAGTGGTGATGTATGAGGTGCTATTGGGCTTTGGCTTGTGTGGTGAAGCTAGGTGAATCTGGCCCATGCCTTTCATTATCGTGGTCCGACACCACTTGGTTCAATGGACCGGGTGTGCACTGGGACACATCATCAGTAATGCATCCTCGGATCATCGGGTGTTTCGGGTCTTTCATCATTAAACACCCTCCCCGAGATGACCCAGCCGGAGTTGATCAAGCTCGGCTTGTGTTTTCCCATGGACCAGGATAATGAGAGGCATGTAACTATGAGGGTAATGTTGTTTTTAAACATCATTACCTGGCATCTGTATGCCTGGGATTGCATGGGTTAAATTGACAGTGTTTACTGGGCATTCGGTGTCTCTGCACCTGAGTTTAGTGGTGACTGGTTTTCTGTGGACCCAGCTTGGGTTTAACTTTCTGGTTCTCTCTCGCCGTTTGGGCATCTGGGCTTTATTCTTGGCATTTTGTCGACCGGGAGAATGAAGAGCGTGTCACTGTTAGGTTAGGTTGAGAGTATGCGGGCAGTGGGCAAATCAGCCCTCTTGTGCTTTTTGATCTCCTCACTTGAGATTCAATTTCACGCGACCCTGCCACTTTGATCTGGCCCACGCCTTCATTAACCAGGTCCAACACTTGCCTTTCTTGGATCTTGCCCCTCCTGACAAAGGTAATCGGGTTTGTGGGGGTGTGGCCAGGGTTAGTCGGGGTGTGCCTAGGGTTTGTGGGGGTGTGGCATGATCTCTGGGATGTGCCGAGGGTTTGTGGGGGTGTGTGCCCCCTTGGACTTTAGGATTAGGTTTGAGTGTTGGGCTGGTGGATGTATATGTGTGACTGGGATAGGTAAGGCTGCAGAGTTTGGAGTGGTGATGTATGAGGTGCTATTGGGCTTTGGCTTGTGTGGTGAAGCTAGGTGAATCTGGCCCATGCCTTTCATTATCGTGGTCCGACACCACTTGGTTCAATGGACCGGGTGTGCACTGGGACACATCATCAGTAATGCATCCTCGGATCATCGGGTGTTTCGGGTCTTTCATCATTAAACACCCTCCCCGAGATGACCCAGCCGGAGTTGATCAAGCTCGGCTTGTGTTTTCCCATGGACCAGGATAATGAGAGGCATGTAACTATGAGGGTAATGTTGTTTTTAAACATCATTACCTGGCATCTGTATGCCTGGGATTGCATGGGTTAAATTGACAGTGTTTACTGGGCATTCGGTGTCTCTGCACCTGAGTTTAGTGGTGACTGGTTTTCTGTGGACCCAGCTTGGGTTTAACTTTCTGGTTCTCTCTCGCCGTTTGGGCATCTGGGCTTTATTCTTGGCATTTTGTCGACCGGGAGAATGAAGAGCGTGTCACTGTTAGGTTAGGTTGAGAGTATGCGGGCAGTGGGCAAATCAGCCCTCTTGTGCTTTTTGATCTCCTCACTTGAGATTCAATTTCACGCGACCCTGCCACTTTGATCTGGCCCACGCCTTCATTAACCAGGTCCAACACTTGCCTTTCTTGGATCTTGCCCCTCCTGACAAAGGTAATCGGGTTTGTGGGGGTGTGGCCAGGGTTAGTCGGGGTGTGCCTAGGGTTTGTGGGGGTGTGGCATGATCTCTGGGATGTGCCGAGGGTTTGTGGGGGTGTGTGCCCCCTTGGACTTTAGGATTAGGTTTGAGTGTTGGGCTGGTGGATGTATATGTGTGACTGGGATAGGTAAGGCTGCAGAGTTTGGAGTGGTGATGTATGAGGTGCTATTGGGCTTTGGCTTGTGTGGTGAAGCTAGGTGAATCTGGCCCATGCCTTTCATTATCGTGGTCCGACACCACTTGGTTCAATGGACCGGGTGTGCACTGGGACACATCATCAGTAATGCATCCTCGGATCATCGGGTGTTTCGGGTCTTTCATCATTAAACACCCTCCCCGAGATGACCCAGCCGGAGTTGATCAAGCTCGGCTTGTGTTTTCCCATGGACCAGGATAATGAGAGGCATGTAACTATGAGGGTAATGTTGTTTTTAAACATCATTACCTGGCATCTGTATGCCTGGGATTGCATGGGTTAAATTGACAGTGTTTACTGGGCATTCGGTGTCTCTGCACCTGAGTTTAGTGGTGACTGGTTTTCTGTGGACCCAGCTTGGGTTTAACTTTCTGGTTCTCTCTCGCCGTTTGGGCATCTGGGCTTTATTCTTGGCATTTTGTCGACCGGGAGAATGAAGAGCGTGTCACTGTTAGGTTAGGTTGAGAGTATGCGGGCAGTGGGCAAATCAGCCCTCTTGTGCTTTTTGATCTCCTCACTTGAGATTCAATTTCACGCGACCCTGCCACTTTGATCTGGCCCACGCCTTCATTAACCAGGTCCAACACTTGCCTTTCTTGGATCTTGCCCCTCCTGACAAAGGTAATCGGGTTTGTGGGGGTGTGGCCAGGGTTAGTCGGGGTGTGCCTAGGGTTTGTGGGGGTGTGGCATGATCTCTGGGATGTGCCGAGGGTTTGTGGGGGTGTGTGCCCCCTTGGACTTTAGGATTAGGTTTGAGTGTTGGGCTGGTGGATGTATATGTGTGACTGGGATAGGTAAGGCTGCAGAGTTTGGAGTGGTGATGTATGAGGTGCTATTGGGCTTTGGCTTGTGTGGTGAAGCTAGGTGAATCTGGCCCATGCCTTTCATTATCGTGGTCCGACACCACTTGGTTCAATGGACCGGGTGTGCACTGGGACACATCATCAGTAATGCATCCTCGGATCATCGGGTGTTTCGGGTCTTTCATCATTAAACACCCTCCCCGAGATGACCCAGCCGGAGTTGATCAAGCTCGGCTTGTGTTTTCCCATGGACCAGGATAATGAGAGGCATGTAACTATGAGGGTAATGTTGTTTTTAAACATCATTACCTGGCATCTGTATGCCTGGGATTGCATGGGTTAAATTGACAGTGTTTACTGGGCATTCGGTGTCTCTGCACCTGAGTTTAGTGGTGACTGGTTTTCTGTGGACCCAGCTTGGGTTTAACTTTCTGGTTCTCTCTCGCCGTTTGGGCATCTGGGCTTTATTCTTGGCATTTTGTCGACCGGGAGAATGAAGAGCGTGTCACTGTTAGGTTAGGTTGAGAGTATGCGGGCAGTGGGCAAATCAGCCCTCTTGTGCTTTTTGATCTCCTCACTTGAGATTCAATTTCACGCGACCCTGCCACTTTGATCTGGCCCACGCCTTCATTAACCAGGTCCAACACTTGCCTTTCTTGGATCTTGCCCCTCCTGACAAAGGTAATCGGGTTTGTGGGGGTGTGGCCAGGGTTAGTCGGGGTGTGCCTAGGGTTTGTGGGGGTGTGGCATGATCTCTGGGATGTGCCGAGGGTTTGTGGGGGTGTGTGCCCCCTTGGACTTTAGGATTAGGTTTGAGTGTTGGGCTGGTGGATGTATATGTGTGACTGGGATAGGTAAGGCTGCAGAGTTTGGAGTGGTGATGTATGAGGTGCTATTGGGCTTTGGCTTGTGTGGTGAAGCTAGGTGAATCTGGCCCATGCCTTTCATTATCGTGGTCCGACACCACTTGGTTCAATGGACCGGGTGTGCACTGGGACACATCATCAGTAATGCATCCTCGGATCATCGGGTGTTTCGGGTCTTTCATCATTAAACACCCTCCCCGAGATGACCCAGCCGGAGTTGATCAAGCTCGGCTTGTGTTTTCCCATGGACCAGGATAATGAGAGGCATGTAACTATGAGGGTAATGTTGTTTTTAAACATCATTACCTGGCATCTGTATGCCTGGGATTGCATGGGTTAAATTGACAGTGTTTACTGGGCATTCGGTGTCTCTGCACCTGAGTTTAGTGGTGACTGGTTTTCTGTGGACCCAGCTTGGGTTTAACTTTCTGGTTCTCTCTCGCCGTTTGGGCATCTGGGCTTTATTCTTGGCATTTTGTCGACCGGGAGAATGAAGAGCGTGTCACTGTTAGGTTAGGTTGAGAGTATGCGGGCAGTGGGCAAATCAGCCCTCTTGTGCTTTTTGATCTCCTCACTTGAGATTCAATTTCACGCGACCCTGCCACTTTGATCTGGCCCACGCCTTCATTAACCAGGTCCAACACTTGCCTTTCTTGGATCTTGCCCCTCCTGACAAAGGTAATCGGGTTTGTGGGGGTGTGGCCAGGGTTAGTCGGGGTGTGCCTAGGGTTTGTGGGGGTGTGGCATGATCTCTGGGATGTGCCGAGGGTTTGTGGGGGTGTGTGCCCCCTTGGACTTTAGGATTAGGTTTGAGTGTTGGGCTGGTGGATGTATATGTGTGACTGGGATAGGTAAGGCTGCAGAGTTTGGAGTGGTGATGTATGAGGTGCTATTGGGCTTTGGCTTGTGTGGTGAAGCTAGGTGAATCTGGCCCATGCCTTTCATTATCGTGGTCCGACACCACTTGGTTCAATGGACCGGGTGTGCACTGGGACACATCATCAGTAATGCATCCTCGGATCATCGGGTGTTTCGGGTCTTTCATCATTAAACACCCTCCCCGAGATGACCCAGCCGGAGTTGATCAAGCTCGGCTTGTGTTTTCCCATGGACCAGGATAATGAGAGGCATGTAACTATGAGGGTAATGTTGTTTTTAAACATCATTACCTGGCATCTGTATGCCTGGGATTGCATGGGTTAAATTGACAGTGTTTACTGGGCATTCGGTGTCTCTGCACCTGAGTTTAGTGGTGACTGGTTTTCTGTGGACCCAGCTTGGGTTTAACTTTCTGGTTCTCTCTCGCCGTTTGGGCATCTGGGCTTTATTCTTGGCATTTTGTCGACCGGGAGAATGAAGAGCGTGTCACTGTTAGGTTAGGTTGAGAGTATGCGGGCAGTGGGCAAATCAGCCCTCTTGTGCTTTTTGATCTCCTCACTTGAGATTCAATTTCACGCGACCCTGCCACTTTGATCTGGCCCACGCCTTCATTAACCAGGTCCAACACTTGCCTTTCTTGGATCTTGCCCCTCCTGACAAAGGTAATCGGGTTTGTGGGGGTGTGGCCAGGGTTAGTCGGGGTGTGCCTAGGGTTTGTGGGGGTGTGGCATGATCTCTGGGATGTGCCGAGGGTTTGTGGGGGTGTGTGCCCCCTTGGACTTTAGGATTAGGTTTGAGTGTTGGGCTGGTGGATGTATATGTGTGACTGGGATAGGTAAGGCTGCAGAGTTTGGAGTGGTGATGTATGAGGTGCTATTGGGCTTTGGCTTGTGTGGTGAAGCTAGGTGAATCTGGCCCATGCCTTTCATTATCGTGGTCCGACACCACTTGGTTCAATGGACCGGGTGTGCACTGGGACACATCATCAGTAATGCATCCTCGGATCATCGGGTGTTTCGGGTCTTTCATCATTAAACACCCTCCCCGAGATGACCCAGCCGGAGTTGATCAAGCTCGGCTTGTGTTTTCCCATGGACCAGGATAATGAGAGGCATGTAACTATGAGGGTAATGTTGTTTTTAAACATCATTACCTGGCATCTGTATGCCTGGGATTGCATGGGTTAAATTGACAGTGTTTACTGGGCATTCGGTGTCTCTGCACCTGAGTTTAGTGGTGACTGGTTTTCTGTGGACCCAGCTTGGGTTTAACTTTCTGGTTCTCTCTCGCCGTTTGGGCATCTGGGCTTTATTCTTGGCATTTTGTCGACCGGGAGAATGAAGAGCGTGTCACTGTTAGGTTAGGTTGAGAGTATGCGGGCAGTGGGCAAATCAGCCCTCTTGTGCTTTTTGATCTCCTCACTTGAGATTCAATTTCACGCGACCCTGCCACTTTGATCTGGCCCACGCCTTCATTAACCAGGTCCAACACTTGCCTTTCTTGGATCTTGCCCCTCCTGACAAAGGTAATCGGGTTTGTGGGGGTGTGGCCAGGGTTAGTCGGGGTGTGCCTAGGGTTTGTGGGGGTGTGGCATGATCTCTGGGATGTGCCGAGGGTTTGTGGGGGTGTGTGCCCCCTTGGACTTTAGGATTAGGTTTGAGTGTTGGGCTGGTGGATGTATATGTGTGACTGGGATAGGTAAGGCTGCAGAGTTTGGAGTGGTGATGTATGAGGTGCTATTGGGCTTTGGCTTGTGTGGTGAAGCTAGGTGAATCTGGCCCATGCCTTTCATTATCGTGGTCCGACACCACTTGGTTCAATGGACCGGGTGTGCACTGGGACACATCATCAGTAATGCATCCTCGGATCATCGGGTGTTTCGGGTCTTTCATCATTAAACACCCTCCCCGAGATGACCCAGCCGGAGTTGATCAAGCTCGGCTTGTGTTTTCCCATGGACCAGGATAATGAGAGGCATGTAACTATGAGGGTAATGTTGTTTTTAAACATCATTACCTGGCATCTGTATGCCTGGGATTGCATGGGTTAAATTGACAGTGTTTACTGGGCATTCGGTGTCTCTGCACCTGAGTTTAGTGGTGACTGGTTTTCTGTGGACCCAGCTTGGGTTTAACTTTCTGGTTCTCTCTCGCCGTTTGGGCATCTGGGCTTTATTCTTGGCATTTTGTCGACCGGGAGAATGAAGAGCGTGTCACTGTTAGGTTAGGTTGAGAGTATGCGGGCAGTGGGCAAATCAGCCCTCTTGTGCTTTTTGATCTCCTCACTTGAGATTCAATTTCACGCGACCCTGCCACTTTGATCTGGCCCACGCCTTCATTAACCAGGTCCAACACTTGCCTTTCTTGGATCTTGCCCCTCCTGACAAAGGTAATCGGGTTTGTGGGGGTGTGGCCAGGGTTAGTCGGGGTGTGCCTAGGGTTTGTGGGGGTGTGGCATGATCTCTGGGATGTGCCGAGGGTTTGTGGGGGTGTGTGCCCCCTTGGACTTTAGGATTAGGTTTGAGTGTTGGGCTGGTGGATGTATATGTGTGACTGGGATAGGTAAGGCTGCAGAGTTTGGAGTGGTGATGTATGAGGTGCTATTGGGCTTTGGCTTGTGTGGTGAAGCTAGGTGAATCTGGCCCATGCCTTTCATTATCGTGGTCCGACACCACTTGGTTCAATGGACCGGGTGTGCACTGGGACACATCATCAGTAATGCATCCTCGGATCATCGGGTGTTTCGGGTCTTTCATCATTAAACACCCTCCCCGAGATGACCCAGCCGGAGTTGATCAAGCTCGGCTTGTGTTTTCCCATGGACCAGGATAATGAGAGGCATGTAACTATGAGGGTAATGTTGTTTTTAAACATCATTACCTGGCATCTGTATGCCTGGGATTGCATGGGTTAAATTGACAGTGTTTACTGGGCATTCGGTGTCTCTGCACCTGAGTTTAGTGGTGACTGGTTTTCTGTGGACCCAGCTTGGGTTTAACTTTCTGGTTCTCTCTCGCCGTTTGGGCATCTGGGCTTTATTCTTGGCATTTTGTCGACCGGGAGAATGAAGAGCGTGTCACTGTTAGGTTAGGTTGAGAGTATGCGGGCAGTGGGCAAATCAGCCCTCTTGTGCTTTTTGATCTCCTCACTTGAGATTCAATTTCACGCGACCCTGCCACTTTGATCTGGCCCACGCCTTCATTAACCAGGTCCAACACTTGCCTTTCTTGGATCTTGCCCCTCCTGACAAAGGTAATCGGGTTTGTGGGGGTGTGGCCAGGGTTAGTCGGGGTGTGCCTAGGGTTTGTGGGGGTGTGGCATGATCTCTGGGATGTGCCGAGGGTTTGTGGGGGTGTGTGCCCCCTTGGACTTTAGGATTAGGTTTGAGTGTTGGGCTGGTGGATGTATATGTGTGACTGGGATAGGTAAGGCTGCAGAGTTTGGAGTGGTGATGTATGAGGTGCTATTGGGCTTTGGCTTGTGTGGTGAAGCTAGGTGAATCTGGCCCATGCCTTTCATTATCGTGGTCCGACACCACTTGGTTCAATGGACCGGGTGTGCACTGGGACACATCATCAGTAATGCATCCTCGGATCATCGGGTGTTTCGGGTCTTTCATCATTAAACACCCTCCCCGAGATGACCCAGCCGGAGTTGATCAAGCTCGGCTTGTGTTTTCCCATGGACCAGGATAATGAGAGGCATGTAACTATGAGGGTAATGTTGTTTTTAAACATCATTACCTGGCATCTGTATGCCTGGGATTGCATGGGTTAAATTGACAGTGTTTACTGGGCATTCGGTGTCTCTGCACCTGAGTTTAGTGGTGACTGGTTTTCTGTGGACCCAGCTTGGGTTTAACTTTCTGGTTCTCTCTCGCCGTTTGGGCATCTGGGCTTTATTCTTGGCATTTTGTCGACCGGGAGAATGAAGAGCGTGTCACTGTTAGGTTAGGTTGAGAGTATGCGGGCAGTGGGCAAATCAGCCCTCTTGTGCTTTTTGATCTCCTCACTTGAGATTCAATTTCACGCGACCCTGCCACTTTGATCTGGCCCACGCCTTCATTAACCAGGTCCAACACTTGCCTTTCTTGGATCTTGCCCCTCCTGACAAAGGTAATCGGGTTTGTGGGGGTGTGGCCAGGGTTAGTCGGGGTGTGCCTAGGGTTTGTGGGGGTGTGGCATGATCTCTGGGATGTGCCGAGGGTTTGTGGGGGTGTGTGCCCCCTTGGACTTTAGGATTAGGTTTGAGTGTTGGGCTGGTGGATGTATATGTGTGACTGGGATAGGTAAGGCTGCAGAGTTTGGAGTGGTGATGTATGAGGTGCTATTGGGCTTTGGCTTGTGTGGTGAAGCTAGGTGAATCTGGCCCATGCCTTTCATTATCGTGGTCCGACACCACTTGGTTCAATGGACCGGGTGTGCACTGGGACACATCATCAGTAATGCATCCTCGGATCATCGGGTGTTTCGGGTCTTTCATCATTAAACACCCTCCCCGAGATGACCCAGCCGGAGTTGATCAAGCTCGGCTTGTGTTTTCCCATGGACCAGGATAATGAGAGGCATGTAACTATGAGGGTAATGTTGTTTTTAAACATCATTACCTGGCATCTGTATGCCTGGGATTGCATGGGTTAAATTGACAGTGTTTACTGGGCATTCGGTGTCTCTGCACCTGAGTTTAGTGGTGACTGGTTTTCTGTGGACCCAGCTTGGGTTTAACTTTCTGGTTCTCTCTCGCCGTTTGGGCATCTGGGCTTTATTCTTGGCATTTTGTCGACCGGGAGAATGAAGAGCGTGTCACTGTTAGGTTAGGTTGAGAGTATGCGGGCAGTGGGCAAATCAGCCCTCTTGTGCTTTTTGATCTCCTCACTTGAGATTCAATTTCACGCGACCCTGCCACTTTGATCTGGCCCACGCCTTCATTAACCAGGTCCAACACTTGCCTTTCTTGGATCTTGCCCCTCCTGACAAAGGTAATCGGGTTTGTGGGGGTGTGGCCAGGGTTAGTCGGGGTGTGCCTAGGGTTTGTGGGG
>NW_027276508.1:0-38734 GCF_030028105.1 Mobula birostris | reverse complement strand
GCAGCCTCACCCCAAGTCACCAGCCTCCAGCCTCTGCCTCGCCCCGTCTCCAGCCTCCAGCCTCCAGCCTCACCCCAAGTCTCAAGCCTTGCCTCGCCCCAAGTCTCCAGCCTCGGCTCGCCGCAAGTCTCCAGCCTCGCCTGGCCACAAGCCTCCAGCCTCGCATCGCCCCAAGTCTCCAGCCTTCAGCCTCATCCCAAGTCTCCAGCTTCCAGCCTCACCCCAAGTCTCCAGCCTCCAGTCTCGCCTCGCCCCAGGTCTCCAGCCTCCAGCCTCGCCTCGCCTCAAATCTCCACCCTCCAGCCTGGCCTCACCCAAGTCTCCAGCATCCAGCCTCGCCTCGCCCCAAGTCTCCAGCCTCCAGCCTCACCTCGCCTGGCCCCAAGTGTCCAGCCTCCAGCCTCGCCTCGCCCCAAATCTCCAGCCTCCAGCCTCAACTCGCACTAAGTCTCCAGCCTCCAGCCTCGCCTCGCCCCAAGTCCCCAGTTTCCAGTCTCCCCTCGCCCCAAGTCTCCAGCCTCCAGTCTCCAGCCTGGCCCCAAGTCTCCAGCCTCCAGACTACAGCCTCGCCCCAAGTCTCCAACCTCCAGCCTCCAGCCTCGCCCCAAGTCTCCAGCCTCCAGCCTCGCCTCGCCCCAAGTCCCCAATCTCCAGCCTCTCCTTGCCCCAACTCTCCAGCCTCGCCCCGTCTCCAGCCTCCAGCCTCCAGCCTCGCCACAAGTCTCCAGCCTCACCTCGCCACAAGACTCTAGCCTCGCCTCGCCCCAAGTCTCCAGCCTTCAGCCTCACCGCAAGTATCCAGCCTCCAGCCTCGCCTCGCCCCAAGTCTCCAGCCTCTCCTCATCCCAAGTCTCCAGCCTCGCCTCGCCCCAAGTATCCAGCCTCCTGTTCGCTCGACCCATGTCTCCAGCCTCCAGCCTCGCCTCGCCCCAAGTCTCCGACTTCCAGCCACGGCGCGCACCAAGTCTCCAGCCTCCAGCCTCACCTCGCACCAAGTCTCCAGCCTCCAGTCTCCAGCCTCACCCCAAGTCTCCAGCTTCCAGCCTCCAGCCTCACCACGTCTCCAGCCTCCAGCCTCCAGGCTCGCCCCAAGTCTCCAGCCTCCAGCCTCGACTCGCCCCAAGTCCGCAGTCTCCAGACTCCCCTCGCCCCAAGTCTCCAGCCTCCTGCCTCGCCTCGCCCCAAGTCTCCAGTCTCCAGCCTTGCCTCGCCCCAAGTCTCCAGCCTCCAGCATCCAGCCTTGCCCCAAGTCTGCAGCCTCACCCCAAGTCACCAGCCTCCAGCCTCTGCCTCGCCCCGTCTCCAGCCTCCAGCCTCCAGCCTCACCCCAAGTCTCAAGCCTTGCCTCGCCCCAAGTCTCCAGCCTCGGCTCGCCGCAAGTCTCCAGCCTCGCCTGGCCACAAGCCTCCAGCCTCGCATCGCCCCAAGTCTCCAGCCTTCAGCCTCATCCCAAGTCTCCAGCTTCCAGCCTCACCCCAAGTCTCCAGCCTCCAGTCTCGCCTCGCCCCAGGTCTCCAGCCTCCAGCCTCGCCTCGCCTCAAGTCTCCACCCTCCAGCCTGGCCTCACCCAAGTCTCCAGCATCCAGCCTCGCCTCGCCCCAAGTCTCCAGCCTCCAGCCTCACCTCGCCTGGCCCCAAGTGTCCAGCCTCCAGCCTCGCCTCGCCCCAAATCTCCAGCCTCCAGCCTCAACTCGCACTAAGTCTCCAGCCTCCAGCCTCGCCTCGCCCCAAGTCCCCAGTTTCCAGTCTCCCCTCGCCCCAAGTCTCCAGCCTCCAGTCTCCAGCCTGGCCCCAAGTCTCCAGCCTCCAGACTACAGCCTCGCCCCAAGTCTCCAACCTCCAGCCTCCAGCCTCGCCCCAAGTCTCCAGCCTCCAGCCTCGCCTCGCCCCAAGTCCCCAATCTCCAGCCTCTCCTTGCCCCAACTCTCCAGCCTCGCCCCGTCTCCAGCCTCCAGCCTCCAGCCTCGCCACAAGTCTCCAGCCTCACCTCGCCACAAGACTCTAGCCTCGCCTCGCCCCAAGTCTCCAGCCTTCAGCCTCACCACAAGTATCCAGCCTCCAGCCTCGCCTCGCCCCAAGTCTCCAGCCTCTCCTCATCCCAAGTCTCCAGCCTCGCCTTGCCCCAATTCTCCAGCCTCGACTCGCCCCATGTCTCCAGCCTCGCCTCGCCCCAAGTCTCCAGCCAACAGTCTCACCCCATCTCCAGCCTCATCTCGCCCCAAGTCTCCAGCCTCGCCTCGCCCGAAGTCTCCAGCCATCAGCCTCCAGCCTCGCCCCAAGGCTCCATCCTCGCCTTGACCCGTCTCCAGCATCCAGCCTCGCCTCGCCCCAAGTCTCCAGCATCCAGCCACGCCTCGCCCCAAGTATCCAGCCTCCAGTTCGCTTCGACCCATGTCTCCAGCCTCCAGCCTCGCCTCGCCTCAAGTCTCCACCCTCCAGCCTGGCCTCACCCAAGTCTCCAGCATCCAGCCTCGCCTCGCCCCAAGTCTCCAGCCTCCAGCCTCACCTCGCCTGGCCCCAAGTGTCCAGCCTCCAGCCTCGCCTCGCCCCAAATCTCCAGCCTCCAGCCTCAACTCGCACTAAGTCTCCAGCCTCCAGCCTCGCCTCGCCCCAAGTCCCCAGTTTCCAGTCTCCCCTCGCCCCAAGTCTCCAGCCTCCAGTCTCCAGCCTGGCCCCAAGTCTCCAGCCTCCAGACTACAGCCTCGCCCCAAGTCTCCAACCTCCAGCCTCCAGCCTCGCCCCAAGTCTCCAGCCTCCAGCCTCGCCTCGCCCCAAGTCCCCAATCTCCAGCCTCTCCTTGCCCCAACTCTCCAGCCTCGCCCCGTCTCCAGCCTCCAGCCTCGCCTCGCCACAAGACTCCAGCCTCGCCTCGCTCCAAGTCTCCAGCCTTCAGCCTCACCGCAAGTATCCAGCCTCCAGCCTCGCCTCGCCCCAAGTCTCCAGCCTCTCCTCATCCCAAGTCTTCAGCCTCGCCTTGCCCCAAGTCTCCAGCCTCGACTCGCCCCATGTCTCCAGCCTCGCCTCGCCCCAAGTCTCCAGCCAACAGTCTCACCCCATCTCCAGCCTCATCTCGCCCCAAGTCTCCAGCCTCGCCTCGCCCGAAGTCTCCAGCCATCAGCCTCCAGCCTCGCCCCAAGGCTCCATCCTCGCCTTGACCCGTCTCCAGCATCCAGCCTCGCCTCGCCCCAAGTCTCCAGCATCCAGCCTCGCCTCGCCCCAAGTATCCAGCCTCCAGTTCGCTTCGACCCATGTCTCCAGCCTCCAGCCTCGCCTCGCCCCAAGTCTCCGACTTCCAGCCACGGCGCGCACCAAGTCTCCAGCCTCCAGCCTCACCTCGCACCAAGTCTCCAGCCTCCAGTCTCCAGCCTCACCCCAAGTCTCCAGCTTCCAGCCTCCAGCCTCACCCCGTCTCCAGCCTCCAGCCTCCAGGCTCGCCCCAAGTCTCCAGCCTCCAGCCTCGACTCGCCCCAAGTCCGCAGTCTCCAGACTCCCCTCGCCCCAAGTCTCCAGCCTCCTGCCTCGCCTCGCCCCAAGTCTCCAGTCTCCAGCCTTGCCTCGCCCCAAGTCTCCAGCCTCCAGCATCCAGCCTTGCCCCAAGTCTGCAGCCTCACCCCAAGTCACCAGCCTCCAGCCTCTGCCTCGCCCCGTCTCCAGCCTCCAGCCTCCAGCCTCACCCCAAGTCTCAAGCCTTGCCTCGCCCCAAGTCTCCAGCCTCGGCTCGCCGCAAGTCTCCAGCCTCGCCTGGCCACAAGCCTCCAGCCTCGCATCGCCCCAAGTCTCCAGCCTTCAGCCTCACCCCAAGTCTCCAGCTTCCAGCCTCACCCCAAGTCTCCAGCCTCCAGTCTCGCCTCGCCCCAGGTCTCCAGCCTCCAGCCTCGCCTCGCCTCAAGTCTCCACCCTCCAGCCTGGCCTCACCCAAGTCTCCAGCATCCAGCCTCGCCTCGCCCCAAGTCTCCAGCCTCCAGCCTCACCTCGCCTGGCCCCAAGTGTCCAGCCTCCAGCCTCGCCTCGCCCCAAATCTCCAGCCTCCAGCCTCAACTCGCACTAAGTCTCCAGCCTCCAGCCTCGCCTCGCCCCAAGTCCCCAGTTTCCAGTCTCCCCTCGCCCCAAGTCTCCAGCCTCCAGTCTCCAGCCTGGCCCCAAGTCTCCAGCCTCCAGACTACAGCCTCGCCCCAAGTCTCCAACCTCCAGCCTCCAGCCTCGCCCCAAGTCCCCAATCTCCAGCCTCCCCTCGCCCCATCTCCAGCCTCGCCCCAAGTCTCCAGCCTCCAGTCTCCAGCATCGCCCCAAGTCTCCAGCCTCCAGCCTCCAGCCTCACAACAAGTCTCCAGCCTCCAGCCTCCAGCCTCCAGCCTCCAGCCTCCAGCCTCGCACCAAGTCTCCAGCCTCCAGCCTCACCCCAAGTCTCCAGACTTCAGTCTCGCCTCTCCCCAGGTCTCCAGCCTCCAGCCTCGCCTCGCCTCAAGTCTCCAGCCTCCAGCCTCGACTCGCACCGTCTCCAGCCTCCAGCCTCGCCTCGCACCGTCCCCAGAGTCCAGACTCCCCTCGCCCCAAGTCTCCAGTCTCGCAGCAAGTCTCCAGCCTCCAGTCTCCAGCCTCACCCCAAGTCTCCAGCCTCCAGTCTCGCCTCTCCCCAGGTCTCCAGCCTCCAGCCTCGCCTCGCCTCAAGTCTCCAGCCTCCAGCCTCGACTCGCACCGTCTCCAGCCTCCAGCCTCCAGCCTTGCCCCAAGTCTCCAGCCTCACCCCAAGTAACCAGCCTCCAGCCTCTGCCTTGCCCCGTCTCCAGCCTCCAGCCTCCAGCCTCACCCCAAGTCTCAAGCCTCGCCTCGCCCCAAGTCTCCAGCCTCGGCTCGCCGCAAGTCTCCAGCCTTGCCTGGCCACAAGCCTCCAGCCTCGCATCACCCCAAGTCTCCAGCCTTCAGCCTCACCCCAAGTCTCCAGCTTCCAGCCTCACCCCAAGTCTCCAGCCTCCAGTCTCGCCTCGCCCCAGGTCTCCAGCCTCCAGCCTCACCTCGCCTCAAGTCTCCACCCTATACCCTGGCCTCACCCAACTCTCCAGCATCCAGCCTCGCCTCGCCCCAAGTCTCCAGCCTCCAGTCTCCAGCCTCGCCCCAAGTCTCCAGCCTCCAGCCTACAGCCTCGCCCCAAGTCTCCAGCCTCCAGCGTCGCCTCACCCAAGTCTCCAGCCTCCAGCCTCGCCTCGCCCCAAGTCTCCAGCCTCTCCTCGTCCCAAGTCTCCAGCCTCTCCTCGCCCCAAGTCTCCAGCCTCGCCTCGCCTTATGTCTCCAGCCTCGCCTTGCCCCAAGTCTCCAACCAACAGTCTCACCCCATCTCCAGCCTCATCTCGCCCCAAGTCTCCAGCCTCGCCTCGCCGGAAGTCTTCAGCCATCAGCTTCCAGCCTCGCCCCAAGGCTCCATCCTCGCCTCGCCCAGTCTCCAGCATCCAGCCTCGCCTCGCCCCAAGTCTCCAGCATCCAGCCTCGCCTCGCCCCAAGTATCCAGCCTTCAGTTCGCTTCGCCCCATGTCTCCAGCCTCCAGCCTCGCCTCGCACCAAGTCTCCAGCCTCCAGTCTCCAGCCTCGCCCCAAGTCTCCAGCCTCCAGCCTCCAGCCTCACCCCGTCTCAAGCCTCCAGCCTCCAGGCTCGCCCCAAGTCTCCAGCCTCCAGCCTCCCCTCGCCCCAAGGCTCCATCCTCGCCTCGCCCCGTCTCCAACATTCAGCCTCGCCTCGCTCCGTCTCCAGCTTCCAGCCTCGCCTCGCCCCAAGTCTCCAACCTCCAGCCTCGCTTCGCCCCATGTCTCCAGCCTCCAGCCTCCAGCCTCGTCCCAAGTCTCCAGCCTCACCCCAAGTCACCAGCCTCCAGCCTCCAGCCTCGCCCCGACTGTAGCCTCCAGCCTTCAGCCTCACCCCAAGTCGCTAGCCTCCAGCCTCACCCCAAGTTTCCATCCTCCAGCCTCGCCTTGCCCCAAGACTCCAGACTCGCCTCGCCCCAAATCTCCAGCCTCGCCTCGCCACAAGTCTCCAGTCTCCAGCCTCCAGCCTCGTCCCAAATTTCCAGCTTCCAGCCTCGCCTTGCCCCAAGACTCCAGACTCGCCTCGCCCCAAATCTCCAGCCTCGCCTCGCCACAAGTCTCCAGCCTTGCCTCGCCACAAGTCTCCAGCTTCGCCTTGCCCCAAGTCTCCAGTCTCCAGCCTCGCCTCGCCCCAAGTCTCCAGCCTCACCTTGCCCCCATGTCTCCAGCCTCGCCTCGCCCCAAGTCTCCAGCCAACAGTCTCACCCCATCTCCATCCTCGACTCGCCCCAAGTCTCCAGCCTCGCTTTGCCCCAAGTCTCTAAACTCAAGCCTCATCTCGCCCCAAGACTCCAGCCTCACCTCGCCCCAAGTCTCCAGCCATCAGCCTCCAGCCTCGCCCCAAGGCTCCATCCTCGCTTCGCCCCATCTCCAGCATCCAGCCTCGCCTAGCCTCAAGTCTCCAGCATCCAGCCTCGCCTCGCCCCAAGTCTCCAACCTCCAGCCTCGCTTCGCCCCATGTCTCCAGCCTCCAGCCTCCAGCCTCGCCCCAAGTCTCCAGCCTCACCCCAAGTCACCAGCCTCCAGCCTCCAGCCTCGCCCCGTCTGCAGCCTCCAGCCTCCAGCCTCGCCCCAAGGCTCCAGCCTCGCTTCGCTACAAGCCTCCAGCCTCGCCTCGCCCCAAGTCTCCAGCCTTCAGCCTCACCCCAAGTCTCTAGCCTCCAGACTCACCCCAAGTCTCCAGCCATCAGCCTCCAGCCTCGCCCCAAGGCTCCATCCTGGCCTCGCCCCCGTCTCCAGCATCCAGCCACGCCTCGCCCAAGTCTCCAGCATCCAACCTCGCCTCACCCCAAGTCTCCAACCTCCAGCCTCGCTTCGTCCCATGTCTCCAGCCTCCAGCCTCGCCTCGCCTCAAGTCTCCAGCTTCTAGCCACGACGTGCACCAATTCTCCAGCCTCCAGCCTCAACTCGCACCAAGTCTCCAGCCTCCAGTTTCCAGCCTCCAGCCTCCAGCCTCACCCCGTCTCCAGCCTCCAGCTTCACTCCAAGT
The DNA here is from genome assembly GCF_030028105.1 of Mobula birostris. Lineage (NCBI taxonomy): Eukaryota > Metazoa > Chordata > Chondrichthyes > Myliobatiformes > Myliobatidae > Mobula > Mobula birostris. The sequence goes on along the minus strand of NW_027276508.1, from coordinate 31,671 downwards.
CTCCAGCCTCCAGCCTCCAGCCTCGCCCCAAGTCTCCAGACTCCAGCCTCACCCCAAGTCTCCAGCCTCCAGTCTCGTCTCACCCCAGGTCTCCAGCCTCCAGCCTCACCTCAAGCCTCCAGCATCCAGTCTCCAGCCTCGCCCCAAGTCTCCAGCCTCCAGCCTCGCCTCGCCCCAAGTCGCCAGTCTCCAGACTCCCCTCGCCCCAAGTTTCCAGCTTCGCCGCAAGTCTCCAGACTCCAGTCTCCAGCCTCGCCCCAAGTCTCCAACCTCCAGCCTCCAGATTCACTCCAAGTCTCCAGCCTCCAGCCTCCAGCCTCGCCCCAAGTCTCCAGCCTCCAGCCTCACCCCAAGTCTCCAGCCTCCAGTATCGTCTCGCCCCAGGTCTCCAGCCTACAGCCTCGCCTTGCCCCAAGTCTCCAGCCTCCAGCATCGCCTCACCCACGACTCCAGCCTCCAGCCTCGCCTCGCCCCAAGTCTCCAGCCTCCAGCCTCCAGCCTTGCCCCAAGTCTCCAGCCTCACCCCAAGTCACCAGCCTCCAGCCTCTGCCTCGCCCCGTCTCCAGCCTCCAGCCTCACCCCAAGTCTCAAGCCTCGCCTCGCCCCAAGTCTCCAGCCTCGGCTCGCCGCAATTCTCCAGCCTCGCCTGGCCACAAGCCTCCAGCCTCGCATCGCCCCAAGTCTCCAGCCTTCAGCCTCACCCCAAGTCTCCAGCTTCCAGCCTCACCCCAAGTCTCCAGCCTCCAGTCTCGTCTCGCCCCAGGTCTCCAGCCTCCAGCCTCACCTCAAACCTCCAGCATCCAGTGTCCAGCCTCGCCCCAAGTCTCCAGCCTCCAGCCTCGCCTCGCCCCAAGTCGCCAGTCTCCAGACTCCCCTCGCCCCAAGTTTCCAGCTTCGCCGCAAGTCTCCAGACTCCAGTCTCCAGCCTCGCCCCAAGTCTCCAGCCTCCAGCCTCCAGATTCACTCCAAGTCTCCAGCCTCCAGCCTCCAGCCTCGCCCCAAGTCTCCAGCCTCCAGCCTCACCCCAAGTCTCCAGCCTCCAGTATCGTCTCGCCCCAGGTCTCCAGCCTCCAGCCTCGCCTTGCCCCAAGTCTCCAGCCTCCAGCATCGCCTCACCCAAGACTCCAGCCTCCAGCCTCGCCTCGCCCCAGGTCTCCAGCCTCCAGCCTCGCCCGAAGTCTCCAGCCTCCAGCCTCGCCTCGCCCCAAGTCTCCAGCCTCCAGCCTCCAGCCTTGCCCCAAGTCTCCAGCCTCACCCCAAGTCACCAGCCTCCAGCCTCTGCCTCGCCCCGTCTCCAGCCTCCAGCCTCACCCCAAGTCTCAAGCCTCGCCTCGCCACAAGTCTCCAGCCTCGGCTCGCCGCAATTCTCCAGCCTCGCCTGGCCACAAGCCTCCAGCCTCGCATCGCCCCAAGTCTCCAGCCTTCAGCCTCACCCCAAGTCTCCAGCTTCCAGCCTCACCCCAAGTCTCCAGCCTCCAGCCTCCAGCTTCACTCCAAGTCTCCAGCCTCCAGCCTCGCCCCAAGTCTCCATCCTCCAGCCTCCAGTCTCGTCTCGCCCCATGTCTCCAGCCTGCAGCCTCACCTCAAGCCTCCAGCCTCCAGTCTCGTCTCGCCCCAGGTCTCCAGCCTCCAGCCTCGCCTCGCCCCAAGTCTCCAGCCTCCAGCATCGCCTCACCCAAGACTCCAGCCTCCAGCCTCGCCTCGCCCCAGGTCTCCAGCCTCCAGCCTCGCCCCAAGTCTCCAGTCTCCAGCCTCGCCTCGCCCCAAGTCTCCAGCCTCCAGCCTCCAGCCTTGCCCCAAGTCTCCAGCCTCACCCCAAGTCACCAGCCTCCAGCCTCTGCCTCGCCCCGTCTCCAGCCTCCAGCCTCCAGCCTCACCCCAAGTCTCAAGCCTCGCCTCGCCCCAAGTCTCCAGCCTCCAGCCTCGCCTCGCCTGGCCCCAAGTCTCCAGCCTCCAGCCTCGCCTCGCCCCAAGTCCCCAGTCTCCAGTCTCCCCTCGCCCCAAGTCTCCAGCATCCAGTCTCCAGCCTCGCCCCAAGTCTCCAGCCTCCAGCCTCGCCTCGCCCCAAGTCCCCAATCTCCAGCCTCTCCTCGCCCCAACTCTCCAGCCTCGCCCCGTCTCCAGCCTCCAGCCTCCAGCCTCGCCACAAGTCTCCAGCCTCGCCTCGCCACAAGCCTCCAGCCTCGCCTCGCCCCAAGTCACCAGTCTTCAGCCTCACCGCAAGTATCCAGCCTCCAGTCTCGCCTCGCCCCAAGTCTCCAGCCTCCAGCCTCGCCTCGCCCCAAGTCTCCGGCTTCCAGCCACGACGCGCACCAAGTCTCCAGCCTCCAGCCTCACCTCGTACCAAGTATCCAGCCTCCAGTCTCCAGCCTCGCCCCAAGTCTCCAGCCTCCAGCCTCCAGCCTCACCCCGTCTCCAGCCTCCAGCCTCCAGGCTCGCCCCAAGTCTCCAGCCTCCAGCCTCGCCTCGCCCCAAGTCTCCAGACTCACCTCGCCCCAAGTCTCCAGCCTCGCCTCACCACAAATATCCAGCCTCAAATCTCGCCCCAAGTCCCCAGCCTCCAGCCGCGCACCGTCTCCAGCCTCCAGCCTCGTCTCGCCCCAAGTCTCCAGCCGCCAGCCTCAGCCTTGCCCCAAGGTTCCAGCCTCGCCTCGCCCCAAGTCTCCAGCCTCCAGCCTCGCCTCGCCCCATGTCTCCAGCCTCCAGCCTTGCCTCACACCAAATCTCCAGCCTCCAGCCTCGCCTCGCTCCGTCCCCAATCTCCAGCCTCACCTCGCCCCGTCTCCAGCCTCGCCCAAGTCTCCAGCCTCCATCCTCCAGCTTCACTCCAAGTCTCCAGCCTCGCCCAAAGTCATCAGCCTCGCCTGGCCCCAAGTCTCCAGCCTCCAGCCTCGCCCCAAGTCTCCAGCCTCCAGCCTCACCTCACCCCAAGTCTCCAGCCTCCAGCCTCGCTTCGCCCCAAGTCTCCAGCCTCCAGCCTCGCCTGGCCCCAAGTCTCCAGCCTCCAGCCTCGCCCCAAGTCTCCAGCCTCCAGCCTCACCTCGCTCCAAGTCTCCAGACTCCAGCCTCGCTTCGCCCCGTCTCCAGCCTCTAGCCTCGCCTCGCCCCAAGTCTCCAGCCTCCAGCCTCGCCTCGCCCCAAGTCTCCAGCGTCCCCTCGCCCCAACTCTCCAGCCTCCAGTCTCCAGCCTCGCCCCAAGTCTCCAGCCTCCAGCTTCGCCTCGCCCAAGTCTCCAGTCTCCAGCCTCGCCTCGCCGCAAGTCTCCAGCCTCCAGTCTCCAGCCTCGCCCCAAGTCTCCAGCCTCCAGCCTCCACCTTCACTCCAAGTCTCCAGCCTCCAGCCTCCAGCCTCGCCCCAAGTCTCCATCCTCCAGCCTCACCTCAAGTCTCCAGCCTCCAGTCTCGTCTCGCCCCATGTCTCCAGCCTGCAGCCTCACTTCAAGCCTCCAGCCTCCAGTCTCGTCTCGCCCAAGGTCTTCAGCCTCCAGCCTCGCCTCGCCCCAAGTCTCCAGCCTCCAGCATCGCCTCACCCAAGACTCCAGCCTCCAGCCTCGCCTCGCCCCAGGTCTCCAGCCTCCAGCCTCGCCCCAAGTCTCCAGCCTCCAGCCTCGCCTCGCCCCAAGTCTCCAGTCTCCAGCCTCGCCTCGCCCCAAGTCTCCAGCCTCCAGCCTCCAGCCTTGCCCCAAGTCTCCAGCCTCACCCCAAGTCACCAGCCTCCAGCCTCTGCCTCGCCCCGTCTCCAGCCTCCAGCCTCCAGCCTCACCCCAAGTCTCAAGCCTTGCCTCGCCCCAAGTCTCCAGCCTCGGCTCGCCGCAAGTCTCCAGCCTCGCCTGGCCACAAGCCTCCAGCCTCGCATCGCCCCAAGTCTCCAGCCTTCAGCCTCACCCCAAGTCTCCAGCTTCCAGCCTCACCCCAAGTCTCCAGCCTCCAGTCTCGCCTCGCCCCAGGTCTCCAGCCTCCAGCCTCGCCTCGCCTCAAGTCTCCACCCTCCAGCCTGGCCTCACCCAAGTCTCCAGCATCCAGCCTCGCCTCGCCCCAAGTCTCCAGCCTCCAGCCTCACCTCGCCTGGCCCCAAGTGTCCAGCCTCCAGCCTCGCCTCGCCCCAAATCTCCAGCCTCCAGCCTCAACTCGCACTAAGTCTCCAGCCTCCAGCCTCGCCTCGCCCCAAGTCCCCAGTTTCCAGTCTCCCCTCGCCCCAAGTCTCCAGCCTCCAGTCTCCAGCCTGGCCCCAAGTCTCCAGCCTCCAGACTACAGCCTCGCCCCAAGTCTCCAACCTCCAGCCTCCAGCCTCGTCCCAAGTCTCCAGCCTCCAGCCTCGCCTCGCCCCAAGTCCCCAATCTCCAGCCTCTCCTTGCCCCAACTCTCCAGCCTCGCCCCGTCTCCAGCCTCCAGCCTCCAGCCTCGCCACAAGTCTCCAGCCTCGCCTCGCCACAAGACTCCAGCCTCGCCTCGCCCCAAGTCTCCAGCCTTCAGCCTCACCGCAAATATCCAGCCTCCAGCCTCGCCTCGCCCCAAGTCTCCAGCCTCTCCTCATCCCAAGTCTCCAGCCTCGCCTCGCCCCAAGTCTCCAGCCTCGACTCGCCCCATGTCTCCAGCCTCGACTCGCCCCAAGTCTCCAGCCAACAGTCTCACCCCATCTCCAGCCTCATCTCGCCCCAAGTCTCCAGCCTCGCCTCGCCCGAAGTCTCCAGCCATCAGCCTCCAGCCTCGCCCCAAGGCTCCATCCTCGCCTCGCCCCGTCTCCAGCATCCAGCCTCGCCTCGCCCCAAGTCTCCAGCATCCAGCCTCGCCTCGCCCCAAGTATCCAGCCTCCAGTTCGCTTCGACCCATGTCTCCAGCCTCCAGCCTCGCCTCGCCCCAAGTCTCCGACTTCCAGCCACGGCGCGCACCAAGTCTCCAGCCTCCAGCCTCACCTCGCACCAAGTCTCCAGCCTCCAGTCTCCAGCCTCACCCCAAGTCCCCAGCTTCCAGCCTCCAGCCTCACCCTGTCTCCAGCCTCCAGCCTCCAGGCTCGCCCCAAGTCTCCAGCCTCCAGCCTCGACTTGCCCCAAGTCCGCAGTCTCCAGACTCCCCTCGCCCCAAGTCTCCAGCCTCCTGCCTCGCCTCGCCCCAAGTCTCCAGTCTCCAGCCTTGCCTCGCCCCAAGTCTCCAGCCTCCAGCATCCAGCCTTGCCCCAAGTCTGCAGCCTCACCCCAAGTCACCAGCCTCCAGCCTCTGCCTCGCCCCGTCTCCAGCCTCCAGCCTCCAGCCTCACCCCAAGTCTCAAGCCTTGCCTCGCCCCAAGTCTCCAGCCTCGGCTCGCCGCAAGTCTCCAGCCTCGCCTGGCCACAAGCCTCCAGCCTCGCATCGCCCCAAGTCTCCAGCCTTCAGCCTCACCCCAAGTCTCCAGCTTCCAGCCTCACCCCAAGTCTCCAGCCTCCAGTCTCGCCTCGCCCCAGGTCTCCAGCCTCCAGCCTCGCCTCGCCTCAAGTCTCCACCCTCCAGCCTGGCCTCACGCAAGTCTCCAGCATCCAGCCTCGCCTCGCCCCAAGTCTCCAGCCTCCAGCCTCACCTCGCCTGGCCCCAAGTGTCCAGCCTCCAGCCTCGCCTCGCCCCAAATCTCCAGCCCCCAGCCTCAACTCGCACTAAGTCTCCAGCCTCCAGCCTCGCCTCGCCCCAAGTCCCCAGTTTCCAGTCTCCCCTCGCCCCAAGTCTCCAGCCTCCAGTCTCCAGCCTGGCCCCAAGTCTCCAGCCTCCAGACTACAGCCTCGCCCCAAGTCTCCAACCTCCAGCCTCGCCTCGCCCCAAGTCCCCAGTTTCCAGTCTCCCCTCGCCCCAAGTCTCCAGCCTCCAGTCTCCAGCCTGGCCCCAAGTCTCCAGCCTCCAGACTACAGCCTTGCCCCAAGTCTCCAACCTCCAGCCTCCAGCCTCGCCCCAAGTCTCCAGCCTCCAGCCTCGCCTCGCCCCAAGTCCCCAATCTCCAGCCTCTCCTTGCCCCAACTCTCCAGCTTCGCCCCGTCTCCAGCCTCCAGCCTCCAGCCTCGCCACAAGTCTCCAGCCTCGCCTCGCCACAAGACTCCAGCCTCGCCTCGCCCCAAGTCTCCAGCCTTCAGCCTCACCGCAAGTATCCAGCCTCCAGCCTCGCCTCGCCCCAAGTCTCCAGCCTCTCCTCATCCCAAGTCTCCAGCCTCGCCTTGCCCCAAGTCTCCAGCCTCGACTCGCCCCATGTCTCCAGCCTCGCCTCGCCCCAAGTCTCCAGCCAACAGTCTCACCCCATCTCCAGCCTCATCTCGCCCCAAGTCTCCAGCCTCGCCTCGCCCGAAGTCTCCAGCCATCAGCCTCCAGCCTCGCCCCAAGGCTCCATCCTCGCCTTGACCCGTCTCCAGCATCCAGCCTCGCCTCGCCCCAAGTCTCCAGCATCCAGCCTCGCCTCGCCCCAAGTATCCAGCCTCCAGTTCGCTTCGCCCCATGTCTCCAGCCTCCAGCCTCGCCTCGCCCCAAGTCTCCGACTTCCAGCCACGGCGCGCACCAAGTCTCCAGCCTCCAGCCTCACCTCGCACCAAGTCTCCAGCCTCCAGTCTCCAGCCTCACCCCAAGTCTCCAGCTTCCAGCCTCCAGCCTCACCCCGTCTCCAGCCTCCAGCCTCCAGGCTCGCCCCAAGTCTCCAGCCTCCAGCCTCGACTCGCCCCAAGTCCGCAGTCTCCAGACTCCCCTCGCCCCAAGTCTCCAGCCTCCTGCCTCGCCTCGCCCCAAGTCTCCAGTCTCCAGCCTTGCCTCGCCCCAAGTCTCCAGCCTCCAGCATCCAGCCTTGCCCCAAGTCTGCAGCCTCACCCCAAGTCACCAGCCTCCAGCCTCTGCCTCTCCCCGTCTCCAGCCTCCAGCCTCCAGCCTCACCCCAAGTCTCAAGCCTTGCCTCGCCCCAAGTCTCCAGCCTCGGCTCGCCGCAAGTCTCCAGCCTCGCCTGGCCACAAGCCTCCAGCCTCGCATCGCCCCAAGTCTCCAGCCTTCAGCCTCACCCCAAGTCTCCAGCTTCCAGCCTCACCCCAAGTCTCCAGCCTCCAGTCTCGCCTCGCCCCAGGTCTCCAGCCTCCAGCCTCGCCTCGCCTCAAGTCTCCACCCTCCAGCCTGGCCTCACCCAAGTATCCAGCATCCAGCCTCGCCTCGCCCCAAGTCTCCAGCCTCCAGCCTCACCTCGCCTGGCCCCAAGTGTCCAGCCTCCAGCCTCGCCTCGCCCCAAATCTCCAGCCTCCAGCCTCAACTCGCACTAAGTCTCCAGCCTCCAGCCTCGCCTCGCCCCAAGTCTCCAGCCTCCAGCCTCACCTCGCCTGGCCCCAAGTGTCCAGCCTCCAGCCTCGCCTCGCCCCAAATCTCCAGCCTCCAGCCTCAACTCGCACTAAGTCTCCAGCCTCCAGCCTCGCCTCGCCCCAAGTCCCCAGTTTCCAGTCTCCCCTCGCCCCAAGTCTCCAGCCTCCAGTCTCCAGCCTGGCCCCAAGTCTCCAGCCTCCAGACTACAGCCTCGCCCCAAGTCTCCAACCTCCAGCCTCCAGCCTCGCCCCAAGTCTCCAGCCTCCAGCCTCGCCTCGCCCCAAGTCCCCAATCTCCAGCCTCTCCTTGCCCCAACTCTCCAGCCTCGCCCCGTCTCCAGCCTCCAGCCTCCAGCCTCGCCACAAGTCTCCAGCCTCGCCTCGCCACAAGACTCTAGCCTCGCCTCGCCCCAAGTCTCCAGCCTTCAGCCTCACCGCAAGTATCCAGCCTCCAGCCTCGCCTCGCCCCAAGTCTCCAGCCTCTCCTCATCCCAAGTCTCCAGCCTCGCCTTGCCCCAAGTCTCCAGCCTCGACTCGCCCCATGTCTCCAGCCTCGCCTCGCCCCAAGTCTCCAGCCAACAGTCTCACCCCATCTCCAGCCTCATCTCGCCCCAAGTCTCCAGCCTCGCCTCGCCCGAAGTCTCCAGCCATCAGCCTCCAGCCTCGCCCCAAGGCTCCATCCTCGCCTTGACCCGTCTCCAGCATCCAGCCTCGCCTCGCCCCAAGTCTCCAGCATCCAGCCTCGCCTCGCCCCAAGTATCCAGCCTCCAGTTCACTTCGACCCATGTCTCCAGCCTCCAGCCTCGCCTCGCCTCAAGTCTCCACCCTCCAGCCTGGCCTCACCCAAGTCTCCAGCATCCAGCCTCGCCTCGCCCCAAGTCTCCAGCCTCCAGCCTCACCTCGCCTGGCCCCAAGTGTCCAGCCTCCAGCCTCGCCTCGCCCCAAATCTCCAGCCTCCAGCCTCAACTCGCACTAAGTCTCCAGCCTCCAGCCTCGCCTCGCCCCAAGTCCCCAGTTTCCAGTCTCCCCTCGCCCCAAGTCTCCAGCCTCCAGTCTCCAGCCTGACCCCAAGTCTCCAGCCTCCAGACTACAGCCTCGCCCCAAGTCTCCAACCTCCAGCCTCCAGCCTCGCCCCAAGTCTCCAGCCTCCAGCCTCCAGCCTCGCCCCAAGTCCCCAATCTCCAGCCTCTCCTTGCCCCAACTCTCCAGCCTCGCCCCGTCTCCAGCCTCCAGCCTCGCCTCGCCACAAGACTCCAGCCTCGCCTCGCCCCAAGTCTCCAGCCTTCAGCCTCACCGCAAGTATCCAGCCTCCAGCCTCGCCTCGCCCCAAGTCTCCAGCCTCTCCTCATCCCAAGTCTCCAGCCTCGCCTTGCCCCAAGTCTCCAGCCTCGACTCGCCCCATGTCTCCAGCCTCGACTCGCCCCAAGTCTCCAGCCAACAGTCTCACCCCATCTCCAGCCTCATCTCGCCCCAAGTCTCCAGCCTCGCCTCGCCCGAAGTCTCCAGCCATCAGCCTCCAGCCTCGCCCCAAGGCTCCATCCTCGCCTTGACCCGTCTCCAGCATCCAGCCTCGCCTCGCCCCAAGTCTCCAGCATCCAGCCTCGCCTCGCCCCAAGTATCCAGCCTCCAGTTCGCTTCGACCCATGTCTCCAGCCTCCAGCCTCGCCTCGCCCCAAGTCTCCGACTTCCAGCCACGGCGCGCCCCAAGTCTCCAGCCTCCAGCATCGCCTCACCCAAGACTCCAGCCTCCAGCCTCGCCTCGCCCCAGGTCTCCAGCCTCCAGCCTCGCCCCAAGTCTCCAGTCTCCAGCCTCGCATCGCCCCAAGTCTCCAGCCTCCAGCCTCCAGCCTTGCCCCAAGTCTCCAGCCTCACCCCAAGTCACCAGCCTCCAGCCTCTGCCTCGCCCCGTCTCCAGCCTCCAGCCTCCAGCCTCACCCCAAGTCTCAAGCCTTGCCTCGCCCCAAGTCTCCAGCCTCTGCTCGCCGCAAGTCTCCAGCCTCGCCTGGCCACAAGCCTCCAGCCTCGCATCGCCCCAAGTCTCCAGCCTTCAGCCTCACCCCAAGTCTCCAGCCTCCAGTCTCACCTCGCCCCAGGTCTCCAGCCTCCAGCCTCGCCTCGCCTCAAGTCTCCACCCTCCAGCCTGGCCTCACCCAAGTCTCCAGCATCCAGCCTCGCCTCGCCCCAAGTCTCCAGCCTGCAGCCTCACCTCGCCTGGCCACAAGTGTCCAGCCTCCAGCCTCGCCTCACCCCAAATCTCCAGCCTCCAGCCTCAACTCGCACTAAGTCTCCAGCCTCCAGCCTCGCCTCGCCCCAAGTCCCCAGTTTCCAGTCTCCCCTCGCCCCAAGTCTCCAGCCTCCAGTCTCCAGCCTGGCCCCAAGTCTCCAGCCTCCAGACTACAGCCTCGCCCCAAGTCCCCAATCTCCAGCCTCTCCTTGCCCCAACTCTCCAGCCTCGCCCCGTCTCCAGCCTCCAGCCTCCAGCCTCGCCACAAGTCTCCAGCCTCGCCTCGCCACAAGACTCCAGCCTCGCCTCGCCCCAAGTCTCCAGCCTTCAGCCTCACCGCAAGTATCCAGCCTCCAGCCTCGCCTCGCCCCAAGTCTCCAGCCTCTCCTCATCCCAAGTCTCCAGCCTCGCCTTGCCCCAAGTCTCCAGCCTCGACTCGCCCCATGTCTCCAGCCTCGACTCGCCCCAAGTCTCCAGCCAACAGTCTCACCCCATCTCCAGCCTCATCTCGCCCCAAGTCTCCAGCCTCGCCTCGCCCGAAGTCTCCAGCCATCAGCCTCCAGCCTCGCCCCAAGGCTCCATCCTCGCCTTGACCCGTCTCCAGCATCCAGCCTCGCCTCGCCCCAAGTCTCCAGCATCCAGCCTCGCCTCGCCCCAAGTATCCAGCCTCCAGTTCGCTTCGACCCATGTCTCCAGCCTCCAGCCTCGCCTCGCCCCAAGTCTCCGACTTCCAGCCACGGCGCGCACCAAGTCTCCAGCCTCCAGCCTCACCTCGCACCAAGTCTCCAGCCTCCAGTCTCCAGCCTCACCCCAAGTCTCCAGCTTCCAGCCTCCAGCCTCACCCCGTCTCCAGCCTCCAGCCTCCAGGCTCGCCCCAAGTCTCCAGCCTCCAGCCTCGACTCGCCCCAAGTCCGCAGTCTCCAGACTCCCCTCGCCCCAAGTCTCCAGCCTCCTGCCTCGCCTCGCCCCAAGTCTCCAGTCTCCAGCCTTGCCTCGCCCCAAGTCTCCAGCCTCCAGCATCCAGCCTTGCCCCAAGTCTGCAGCCTCACCCCAAGTCACCAGCCTCCAGCCTCTGCCTCTCCCCGTCTCCAGCCTCCAGCCTCCAGCCTCACCCCAAGTCTCAAGCCTTGCCTCGCCCCAAGTCTCCAGCCTCGGCTCGCCGCAAGTCTCCAGCCTCGCCTGGCCACAAGCCTCCAGCCTCGCATCGCCCCAAGTCTCCAGCCTTCAGCCTCACCCCAAGTCTCCAGCTTCCAGCCTCACCCCAAGTCTCCAGCCTCCAGTCTCGCCTCGCCCCAGGTCTCCAGCCTCCAGCCTCGCCTCGCCCCAAGTCTCCAGCCTCCAGCCTCACCTCGCCTGGCCCCAAGTGTCCAGCCTCCAGCCTCGCCTCGCCCCAAATCTCCAGCCTCCAGCCTCAACTCGCACTAAGTCTCCAGCCTCCAGCCTCGCCTCGCCCCAAGTCCCCAGTTTCCAGTCTCCCCTCGCCCCAAGTCTCCAGCCTCCAGTCTCCAGCCTGACCCCAAGTCTCCAGCCTCCAGACTACAGCCTCGCCCCAAGTCTCCAACCTCCAGCCTCCAGCCTCGCCCCAAGTCTCCAGCCTCCAGCCTCGCCTCGCCCCAAGTCCCCAATCTCCAGCCTCTCCTTGCCCCAACTCTCCAGCCTCGCCCCGTCTCCAGCCTCCAGCCTCGCCTCGCCACAAGACTCCAGCCTCGCCTCGACCCAAGTCTCCAGCCTTCAGCCTCACCGCAAGTATCCAGCCTCCAGCCTCGCCTCGCCCCAAGTCTCCAGCCTCTCCTCATCCCAAGTCTCCAGCCTCGCCTTGCCCCAAGTCTCCAGCCTCGACTCGCCCCATGTCTCCAGCCTCGACTCGCCCCAAGTCTCCAGCCAACAGTCTCACCCCATCTCCAGCCTCATCTCGCCCCAAGTCTCCAGCCTCGCCTCGCCCGAAGTCTCCAGCCATCAGCCTCCAGCCTCGCCCCAAGGCTCCATCCTCGCCTTGACCCGTCTCCAGCATCCAGCCTCGCCTCGCCCCAAGTCTCCAGCATCCAGCCTCGCCTCGCCCCAAGTATCCAGCCTCCAGTTCGCTTCGACCCATGTCTCCAGCCTCCAGCCTCGCCTCGCCCCAAGTCTCCGACCTCCAGCCACGGCGCGCCCCAAGTCTCCAGCCTCCAGCATCGCCTCACCCAAGACTCCAGCCTCCAGCCTCGCCTCGCCCCAGGTCTCCAGCCTCCAGCCTCGCCCCAAGTCTCCAGTCTCCAGCCTCGCATCGCCCCAAGTCTCCAGTCTCCAGCCTCGCCTCGCCCCAAGTCTCCAGCCTCCAGCCTCCAGCCTTGCCCCAAGTCTCCAGCCTCACCCCAAGTCACCAGCCTCCAGCCTCTGCCTCGCCCCGTCTCCAGCCTCCAGCCTCCAGCCTCACCCCAAGTCTCAAGCCTTGCCTCGCCCCAAGTCTCCAGCCTCTGCTCGCCGCAAGTCTCCAGCCTCACCTGGCCACAAGCCTCCAGCCTCGCATCGCCCCAAGTCTCCAGCCTTCAGCCTCACCCCAAGTCTCCAGCCTCCAGTCTCACCTCGCCCCAGGTCTCCAGCCTCCAGCCTCGCCTCGCCTCAAGTCTCCACCCTCCAGCCTGGCCTCACCCAAGTCTCCAGCATCCAGCCTCGCCTCGCCCCAAGTCTCCAGCCTGCAGCCTCACCTCGCCTGGCCACAAGTGTCCAGCCTCCAGCCTCGCCTCACCCCAAATCTCCAGCCTCCAGCCTCAACTCGCACTAAGTCTCCAGCCTCCAGCCTCGCCTCGCCCCAAGTCCCCAGTTTCCAGTCTCCCCTCGCCCCAAGTCTCCAGCCTCCAGTCTCCAGCCTGGCCCCAAGTCTCCAGCCTCCAGACTACAGCCTCGCCCCAAGTCCCCAATCTCCAGCCTCTCCTTGCCCCAACTCTCCAGCCTCGCCCCGTCTCCAGCCTCCAGCCTCCAGCCTCGCCACAAGTCTCCAGCCTCGCCTCGCCACAAGACTCCAGCCTCGCCTCGCCCCAAGTCTCCAGCCTTCAGCCTCACCGCAAGTATCCAGCCTCCAGCCTCGCCTCGCCCCAAGTCTCCAGCCTCTCCTCATCCCAAGTCTCCAGCCTCGCCTTGCCCCAAGTCTCCAGCCTCGACTCGCCCCATGTCTCCAGCCTCGCCTCGCCCCAAGTCTCCAGCCAACAGTCTCACCCCATCTCCAGCCTCATCTCGCCCCAAGTCTCCAGCCTCGCCTCGCCCGAAGTCTCCAGCCATCAGCCTCCAGCCTCGCCCCAAGGCTCCATCCTCGCCTTGACCCGTCTCCAGCATCCAGCCTCGCCTCGCCCCGTCTCCAGCCTCCAGCCTCCAGCCTCACCCCAAGTCTCAAGCCTTGCCTCGCCCCAAGTCTCCAGCCTCGGCTCGCCGCAAGTCTCCAGCCTCGCCTGGCCACAAGCCTCCAGCCTCGCATCGCCCCAAGTCTCCAGCCTTCAGCCTCACCCCAAGTCTCCAGCTTCCAGCCTCACCCCAAGTCTCCAGCCTCCAGTCTCGCCTCGCCCCAGGTCTCCAGCCTCCAGCCTCGCCTCGCCTCAAGTCTCCACCCTCCAGCCTGGCCTCACCCAAGTCTCCAGCATCCAGCCTCGCCTCGCCCCAAGTCTCCAGCCTGCAGCCTCACCTCGCCTGGCCACAAGTGTCCAGCCTCCAGCCTCGCCTCGCCCCAAATCTCCAGCCTCCAGCCTCAACTCGCACTAAGTCTCCAGCCTCCAGCCTCGCCTCGCCCCAAGTCCCCAGTTTCCAGTCTCCCCTCGCCCCAAGTCTCCAGCCTCCAGTCTCCAGCCTGGCCCCAAGTCTCCAGCCTCCAGACTACAGCCTCGCCCCAAGTCTCCAACCTCCAGCCTCCAGCCTCGCCCCAAGTCTCCAGCCTCCAGCCTCGCCTCGCCCCAAGTCCCCAATCTCCAGCCTCTCCTTGCCCCAACTCTCCAGCCTCGCCCCGTCTCCAGCCTCCAGCCTCCAGCCTCGCCACAAGTCTCCAGCCTCGCCTCGCCACAAGACTCCAGCCTCGCCTCGCCCCAAGTCTCCAGCCTTCAGCCTCACCGCAAGTATCCAGCCTCCAGCCTCGCCTCGCCCCAAGTCTCCAGCCTCTCCTCATCCCAAGTCTCCAGCCTCGCCTTGCCCCAAGTCTCCAGCCTCGACTCGCCCCATGTCTCCAGCCTCGCCTCGCCCCAAGTCTCCAGCCAACAGTCTCACCCCATCTCCAGCCTCATCTCGCCCCAAGTCTCCAGCTTCGCCTCGCCCGAAGTCTCCAGCCATCAGCCTCCAGCCTCGCCCCAAGGCTCCATCCTCGCCTTGACCCGTCTCCAGCATCCAGCCTCGCCTCGCCCCAAGTCTCCAGCATCCAGCCTCGCCTCGCCCCAAGTATCCAGCCTCCAGTTCGCTTCGACCCATGTCTCCAGCCTCCAGCCTCGCCTCGCCCCAAGTCTCCGACTTCCAGCCACGGCGCGCACCAAGTCTCCAGCCTCCAGCCTCACCTCGCACCAAGTCTCCAGCCTCCAGTCTCCAGCCTCACCCCAAGTCTCCAGCTTCCAACCTCCAGCCTCACCCCGTCTCCAGCCTCCAGCCTCCAGGCTCGCCCCAAGTCTCCAGCCTCCAGCCTCGACTCGCCCCAAGTCCGCAGTCTCCAGACTCCCCTCGCCCCAAGTCTCCAGCCTCCTGCCTCGCCTCGCCCCAAGTCTCCAGTCTCCAGCCTTGCCTCGCCCCAAGTCTCCAGCCTCCAGCCTCCAGCCTTGCCCCAAGTCTCCAGCCTCACCCCAAGTCACCAGCCTCCAGCCTCTGCCTCGCCCCGTCTCCAGCCTCCAGCCTCCAGCCTCACCCCAAGTCTCAAGCCTTGCCTCGCCCCAAGTCTCCAGCCTCGGCTCGCCGCAAGTCTCCAGCCTCGCCTGGCCACAAGCCTCCAGCCTCGCATCGCCCCAAGTCTCCAGCTTCCAGCCTCACCCCAAGTCTCCAGCCTCCAGTCTCGCCTCGCCCCAGGTCCCCAGCCTCCAGCCTCGCCTCGCCTCAAGTCTCCACCCTCCAGCCTGGCCTCACCCAAGTCTCCAGCATCCAGCCTCGCCTCGCCCCAAGTATCCAGCCTCCAGCCTCACCTCGCCTGGCCCCAAGTGTCCAGCCTCCAGCCTCGCCTCGCACCAAATCTCCAGCCTCCAGCCTCACCTCGCACCAAGTCTCCAGCCTCCAGTTTCCAGCCTCACCCCAAGTCTCCAGCTTCCAGCCTCCAGCCTCACCCCGTCTCCAGCCTCCAGCCTCCAGGCTCGCCCCAAGTCTCCAGCCTCCAGCCTCGACTCGCCCCAAGTCCGCAGTCTCCAGACTCCCCTCGCCCCAAGTCTCCAGCCTCCTGCCTCGCCTCGCCCCAAGTCTCCAGTCTCCAGCCTTGCCTCGCCTCGCCCCAAGTCTCCAGCCTCCAGCCTCCAGCCTTGCCCCAAGTCTCCAGCCTCACCCCAAGTCACCAGCCTCCAGCCTCTGCCTCGCCCCGTCTCCAGCCTCCAGCCTCCAGCCTCACCCCAAGTCTCAAGCCTTGCCTCGCCCCAAGTCTCCAGCCTCGGCTCGCCGCAAGTCTCCAGCCTCGCCTGGCCACAAGCCTCCAGCCTCGCATCGCCCCAAGTCTCCAGCCTTCAGCCTCACCCCAAGTCTCCAGCTTCCAGCCTCACCCCAAGTCTCCAGCCTCCAGTCTCGCCTCGCCCCAGGTCTCCAGCCTCCAGCCTCGCCTCGCCTCAAGTCTCCACCCTCCAGCCTGGCCTCACCCAAGTCTCCAGCATCCAGCCTCGCCTCGCCCCAAGTCTCCAGCCTGCAGCCTCACCTCGCCTGGCCACAAGTGTCCAGCCTCCAGCCTCGCCACGCCCCAAATCTCCAGCCTCCAGCCTCAACTCGCACTAAGTCTCCAGCCTCCAGCCTCGCCTCGCCCCAAGTCCCCAGTTTCCAGTCTCCCCTCGCCCCAAGTCTCCAGCCTCCAGTCTCCAGCCTGGCCCCAAGTCTCCAGCCTCCAGACTACAGCCTCGCCCCAAGTCTCCAACCTCCAGCCTCCAGCCTCGCCCCAAGTCTCCAGCCTCCAGCCTCGCCTCGCCCCAAGTCCCCAATCTCCAGCCTCTCCTTGCCCCAACTCTCCAGCCTCGCCCCGTCTCCAGCCTCCAGCCTCCAGCCTCGCCACAAGTCTCCAGCCTCGCCTCGCCACAAGACTCCAGCCTCGCCTCGCCCCAAGTCTCCAGCCTTCAGCCTCACCGCAAGTATCCAGCCTCCAGCCTCGCCTCGCCCCAAGTCTCCAGCCTCTCCTCATCCCAAGTCTCCAGCCTCGCCTTGCCCCAAGTCTCCAGCCTCGACTCGCCCCATGTCTCCAGCCTCGCCTCGCCCCAAGTCTCCAGCCTCCAGCCTCGCCTCGCCCCAAGTCTCCGACTTCCAGCCACGGCGCGCACCAAGTCTCCAGCCTCCAGCCTCACCTCGCACCAAGTCTCCAGCCTCCAGTCTCCAGCCTCACCCCAAGTCTCCAGCTTCCAGCCTCGCTTCGCCCCATGTCTCCAGCCTCCAGCCTCCAGCCTCGCCCCAAGTCTCCAGCCTCGCCCCAAGTCTCCAGCCTCTCCTCATCCCAAGTCTCCAGCCTCGCCTCGCCCCAAGTCTCCAGCCTCGACTCGCCCCATGTCTCCAGCCTCGACTCGCCCCAAGTCTCCAGCCAACAGTCTCACCCCATCTCTCCAGCCTCATCTCGCCCCAAGTCTCCAGCCTCGCCTCGCCCGAAGTCTCCAGCCATCAGCCTCCAGCTCGCCCCAAGGCTCCATCCTCGCCTCGCCCCGTCTCCAGCATCCAGCCTCGCCTCGCCCCAAGTCTCCAGCATCCAGCCTCGCCTCGCCCCAAGTATCCAGCCTCCAGTTCGCTTCGACCCATGTCTCCAGCCTCCAGCCTCGCCTCGCCCCAAGTCTCCGACTTCCAGCCACGGCGCGCACCAAGTCTCCAGCCTCCAGCCTCACCTCGCACCAAGTCTCCAGCCTCCAGTCTCCAGCCTCACCCCAAGTCTCCAGCTTCCAGCCTCCAGCCTCACCCCGTCTCCAGCCTCCAGCCTCCAGGCTCGCCCCAAGTCTCCAGCCTCCAGCCTCGACTCGCCCCAAGTCCGCAGTCTCCAGACTGCCCTCGCCCCAAGTCTCCAGCCTCCTGCCTCGCCTCGCCCCAAGTCTCCAGCCTCCAGCCTCCAGCCTCGCCCCATGTCTCCAGCCTCACCCCAAGTCACCAGCCTCCAGCCTCCAGCCTCGCTCCGTCTCCAGCCTCGCCCCAAGACTCCACCCTCGCCTGGCCCCAAGTCTCCAGCCTCCAGCCTCGACTCGCACCGTCTCCAGCCTCCAGCCTCGATTCGCCCCAAGTCCCCAGAGTCCAGACTCCCCTTGCCCCAAGTCTCCAGCCTCGCAGCAAGTCTCCAGCCTCCAGTCTCCAGCCTCACCACAAGTCTCCAGACTCCAGCCTCCAGTCTCACCTCAAGTCTCCAGCCTCCAGCCTCCAACCTCGCCCCAAGTCTCGAGCCTCCAGCCTCCCCTGGCCCCAAGTCTCCAGCTTCGCCGCAAGTCTCCAGCCTCCAGTCTCCAGCCTCGCCCCAAGTCTCCAGCTTCACTCCAAGTCTCCAGCCTCCATCCTCCAGCCTCGCCGCAAGTCTCCAGCCTCCAGCCTCACCCCAAGTCTCCAGCCTCCAGTCTCGTCTCGCCCCAGGTCTCCAGCCTCCAGCCTCACCTCAAGCCCCCAGCATCGAGACTCCAGCCTCACCCCAAGTCTCCAGCCTCCAGCCTCGCCTCGCCCCAAGTCCCCAGTCTCCAGACTCCCCTCGCCCCAAGTCTGCAGCCTCCAGTCTCCAGCCTCGCCCCAAGTCTCCAGCCTCCAGCCTCCAGCTTCACTCCAAGTCTCCAGCCTCCAGCCTCCAGCCTCGCCCCAAGTCTCCAGCCTCCAGCCTCACCCCAAGTCTCCAGCCTCCAGCCTCCCCTCGCCCCAAGTCTGCAGCCTCCAGTCTCCAGCCTCGCCCCAAGTCTCCAGCCTCCAGCCTCCAGCTTCACTCCAAGTCTCCAGCCTCCAGCCTCCAGCCTCGCCCCAAGTCTCCAGCCTCCAGCCTTGCCCCAAGTCTCCAGCCTCACCCCAAGTCACCAGCCTCCAGCCTCTGCCTCGCCCCGTCTCCAGCCTCCAGCCTCCAGCCTCACCCCAAGTCTCAAGCCTTGCCTCAGCCCAAGTCTCCAGCCTCAGCTAGCCGCAAGTCTCCAGCCTCGCCTGGCCACAAGCCTCCAGCCTCGCATCGCACCAAGTCTCCAGACTTCAGCCTCACCCCAAGTCTCCAGCTTCCAGCCTCACCCCAAGTCTCCAGCCTCCAGTCTCGCCTCGTCCCAGGTCTCCAGCCTCCAGCCTCGCCTCGCCTCACGTCTCCACCCTCCAGCCTGGCCTCACCCAAGTCTCCAGCATCCAGCCTCGCCTCGCCCCAAGTCTCCAGCCTCCAGCCTCGCCTCGCCTGGCCCCAAGTCTCCAGCCTCCAGCCTCGCCTCGCCCCAAATCTCCAGCCTCCAGCCTCAAATCGCACTAAGTCTCCAGCCTCCAGCCTCGCCTCGCCCCAAGTCCCCAGTCTCCAGTCTCCCCTCGCCCCAAGTCTCCAGCCTCCAGCCTACAGCCTCGCCCCAAGTCTCCAGCCTCCAGCCTCCAGCCTCGCCCCAAGTCTCCAACCTCCAGCCTCGCCTCACCCCAAGTCCCCAATCTCCAGCCTCTCCTCGCCCCAAATCTCCAGCCTCGTCCCGTCTCCAGCCTCCAGCCTCAAGCCTCGCCACAAGTCTCCAGCCTCGCCTCGCCACAAGCCTCCAACCTCGCCTCGCCCCAAGTCTCCAGCCTTCAGCCTCACCGCAAGTATCCAGCCTCCAGTCTCGCCTCGCCCCAAGTCTCCAGCCTCCAGCCTCGCCTCACCCAAGTCTCCAGTCTCCAGCCTCGCCTCGCCCCAAGTCTCCAGCCTCTCCTCGCCCCAAGTCTCCAGCCTCGCCTCACCACAAGTATCCAGCCTCAAATCTCGCCCCAAGTCCCCAGCCTCCAGCCGCGCCCCAAGTCTCCAGCCTCCAGCCTCGTCTCGCCCCAAGTCTCCAGCCGTCAGCCTCAGCCTTGCCCCAAGGTTCCAGCCTCGCCTCGCCCCAAGTCTCCAGCCTCCAGCCTCGCCTCGCCCCATGCCTCCAGCCTCCAGCCTCGCCTCACCCCAAGTCTCTAGCCTCCAGCCTCGCCTCGCCCCAAGTCTCCAGCCTCCAGCCTCGGCTCGCCCCAAGTCACCAGCCTCCAGCCTCGCCTCGCCCCACGTCTCCAGCCTCCAGCCTCGCTTCGCCCCAAGTCTCCAGCCTCCGGCCTCGCCTCGCTCCAAATCCCCAATCTCCAGCCTCCCCTCGCCCCGTCTCCAGCCTTGCCCAAGTCTCCAGCCTCCATCCTCCAGCTTCACTCCAAGTCTCCAGCCTCGCCCCAAGTCTCCAGCCTCGCCTCGCCGCAAGTCTCCAGCCTCCAGCCTCACCCCAAGTCTCCAGCCTCCAGCCTCGCCTCGCCCCAAGTCTCCAGCCTCCAGCCTCCCCTCGCCCCCAAGTCTCCAGCCTCCAGCCTCGGCTTGCCCCAAGTCTCCAGCCTCCAGCCTCGCCTCGCCACAAGTCTCCAGCCTCCAGCCTCGCCTCGCCCCACGTCGCCAGCCTCCAGCCTCGCCTCGCCCCAAGTCCCCAATCTCCAGCCTCCCCTCGCCCCGTCTCCAGCCACGCCCCAAGTCTCCAGCCTCCAGTCTCCAGCATCGCCCAAGTCTCCAGCCTCCAGCCTCCAGCCTCACAACAAGATTCCAGCCTCCAGCCTCCAGCCTCCAGCCTCACACCAAGTCTCCAGCCGCCAGCCTCACCCCAAGTCTCCAGCCTCCAGTCTCGCCTCTCCCCAGGTCTCCAGCCTCCAGCCTCGACTCGCACCGTCTCCAGCCTCCAGCCTCGCCTCGCCCCAAGTCCCCAGAGTCCAGACTCCCCTCGCCCCAAGTCTCCAGCCTCGCAGCAAGACTCCAGCCTCACCCCAAGTCTCCAGACTCTTGCCTCCAGCCTCACCTCAAGTCTCCAGCATCCAGCCTCCAGCCTCGCCCCAAGTCTCCAGCCTCCAGCCTCGCCTCGCCCCAAGACCCCAGTCTCCAGACTCCCCTCGCCCCAAGTCTCCAGCTTCGCCCCAAGTCTCCAGCCTCCAGCCTCCAGCTTCACTCCAAGTCTCCAGCCTCCAGCCTCCAGCCTCGCCCCAAGTCTCCAGCCTCCAGCCTCACCCCAAGTCTCCAGCCTCCAGTCTCCTCTCGCCCCAGGTCTCCAGCCTCCAGCCTCGCCTCGCCCCAAGTCTCCAGCCTCCAGCATCGCCTCACCCAAGTCTCCAGCCTCCAGACTCGCCTCGCCCCAAGTCTCCAGCCTCCAGACTCGCCTCGCCCCAAGTCTCCAGCCTCCAGTCTCGCCTCGCCCCAAGTCTCCAGTCTCCAGCCTCGTCTCACCGCAAGTCTCCAGCCTCGCCCCAAGTCTCCAGCCTCCAGCCTCCAGCTACACTCCAAGTCTCCAGCCTCCAGCCTCGCCCCAAGTCTCCATCCTCCAGCCTGGCCTCACCCAAGTCTCCAGCATCCAGCCTCGCCTCGCCCCAAGTCTCCAGCCTGCAGCCTCACCTCGCCTGGCCACAAGTGTCCAGCCTCCAGCCTCGCCACGCCCCAAATCTCCAGCCTCCAGCCTCAACTCGCACTAAGTCTCCAGCCTCCAGCCTCGCCTCGCCCCAAGTCCCCAGTTTCCAGTCTCCCCTCGCCCCAAGTCTCCAGCCTCCAGTCTCCAGCCTGGCCCCAAGTCTCCAGCCTCCAGACTACAGCCTCGCCCCAAGTCTCCAACCTCCAGCCTCCAGCCTCGCCCCAAGTCTCCAGCCTCCAGCCTCGCCTCGCCCCAAGTCCCCAATCTCCAGCCTCTCCTTGCCCCAACTCTCCAGCCTCGCCCCGTCTCCAGCCTCCAGCCTCCAGCCTCGCCACAAGTCTCCAGCCTCGCCTCGCCACAAGACTCCAGCCTCGCCTCGCCCCAAGTCTCCAGCCTTCAGCCTCACCGCAAGTATCCAGCCTCCAGCCTCGCCTCGCCCCAAGTCTCCAGCCTCTCCTCATCCCAAGTCTCCAGCCTCGCCTTGCCCCAAGTCTCCAGCCTCGACTCGCCCCATGTCTCCAGCCTCGCCTCGCCCCAAGTCTCCAGCCAACAGTCTCACCCCATCTCCAGCCTCATCTCGCCCCAAGTCTCCAGCCTCGCCTCGCCCGAAGTCTCCAGCCATCAGCCTCCAGCCTCGCCCCAAGGCTCCATCCTCGCCTTGACCCGTCTCCAGCATCCAGCCTCGCCTCGCCCCAAGTCTCCAGCATCCAGCCTCGCCTCGCCCCAAGTATCCAGCCTCCAGTTCGCTTCGACCCATGTCTCCAGCCTCCAGCCTCGCCTCGCCCCAAGTCTCCGACTTCCAGCCACGGCGCGCACCAAGTCACCAGCCTCCAGCCTCACCTCGCACCAAGTCTCCAGCCTCCAGTCTCCAGCCTCACCCCAAGTCTCCAGCTTCCAGCCTCCAGCCTCACCCCGTCTCCAGCCTCCAGCCTCCAGGCTCGCCCCAAGTCTCCAGCCTCCAGCCTCGACTCGCCCCAAGTCCGCAGTCTCCAGACTCCCCTCGCCCCAAGTCTCCAGCCTCCTGCCTCGCCTCGCCCCAAGTCTCCAGCCTCCAGCCTCCAGCCTCGCCCCAAGTCTCCAGCCTCACCCCAAGTCACCAGCCTCCAGCCTCCAGCCTCGCTCCGTCTCCAGCCTCGCCCCAAGACTCCACCCTCGCCTGGCCCCAAGTCTCCAGCCTCCAGCCTCGACTCGCACCGTCTCCAGCCTCCAGCCTCGATTCGCCCCAAGTCCCCAGAGTCCAGACTCCCCTCGCCCCAAGTCTCCAGCCTCGCAGCAAGTCTCCAGCCTCCAGTCTCCAGCCTCACCACAAGTCTCCAGACTCCAGCCTCCAGTCTCACCTCAAGTCTCCAGCCTCCAGCCTCCAACCTCGCCCCAAGTCTCGAGCCTCCAGCCTCCCCTGGCCCCAAGTCTCCAGCTTCGCCGCAAGTCTCCAGCTTCACTCCAAGTCTCCAGCCTCCATCCTCCAGCCTCGCCGCAAGTCTCCAGCCTCCAGCCTCACCCCAAGTCTCCAGCCTCCAGTCTCGTCTCGCCCCAGGTCTCCAGCCTCCAGCCTCACCTCAAGCCCCCAGCATCGAGACTCCAGCCTCACCCCAAGTCTCCAGCCTCCAGCCTCGCCTCGCCCCAAGTCCCCAGTCTCCAGACTCCCCTCGCCCCAAGTCTGCAGCCTCCAGTCTCCAGCCTCGCCCCAAGTCTCCAGCCTCCAGCCTCCAGCTTCACTCCAAGTCTCCAGCCTCCAGCCTCCAGCCTCGCCCCAAGTCTCCAGCCTCCAGCCTCACCCCAAGTCTCCAGCCTCCAGCCTCGCCTCGCCCCAAGTCTACAGCCTCCAGCCTCCAGCCTTGCCCCAAGTCTCCAGCCTCACCCCAAGTCACCAGCCTCCAGCCTCTGCCTCGCCCCGTCTCCAGCCTCCAGCCTCCAGCCTCACCCCAAGTCTCAAGCCTTGCCTCAGCCCAAGTCTCCAGCCTCAGCTAGACGCAAGTCTCCAGCCTCGCCTGGCCACAAGCCTCCAGCCTCGCATCGCACCAAGTCTCCAGACTTCAGCCTCACCCCAAGTCTCCAGCTTCCAGCCTCACCCCAAGTCTCCAGCCTCCAGTCTCGCCTCGTCCCAGGTCTCCAGCCTCCAGCCTCGCCTCGCCTCACGTCTCCACCCTCCAGCCTGGCCTCACCCAAGTCTCCAGCATCCAGCCTCGCCTCGCCCCAAGTCTCCAGCCTCCAGCCTCGCCTCGCCTGGCCCCAAGTCTCCAGCCTCCAGCCTCGCCTCGCCCCAAATCTCCAGCCTCCAGCCTCAAATCGCACTAAGTCTCCAGCCTCCAGCCTCGCCTCGCCCCAAGTCCCCAGTCTCCAGTCTCCCCTCGCCCCAAGTCTCCAGCCTCGCCCCAAGTCTCCAGCCTCCAGCCTACAGCCTCGCCCCAAGTCTCCAGCCTCCAGCCTCCAGCCTCGCCCCAAGTCTCCAGCCTCCAACCTCGCCTCGCCCCAAGTCTCCAGCCTTCAGCCTCACCGCAAGTATCCAGCCTCCAGTCTCGCCTCGCCCCAAGTCTCCAGCCTCCAGCCTCGCCTCACCCAAGTCTCCAGTCTCCAGCCTCGCCTCGCCCCAAGTCTCCAGCCTCTCCTCGCCCCAAGTCTCCAGCCTCGCCTCACCACAAGTATCCAGCCTCAAATCTCGCCCCAAGTCCCCAGCCTCCAGCCGTGCCCCAAGTCTCCAGCCTCCAGCCTCGTCTCGCCCCAAGTCTCCAGCCTCCAGCCTCGCCTCGCCCCACGTCGCCAGCCTCCAGCCTCGCCTCGCCCCAAGTCCCCAATCTCCAGCCTCCCCTCGCCCCGTCTCCAGCCACGCCCCAAGTCTCCAGCCTCCAGTCTCCAGCATCGCCCCAAGTCTCCAGCCTCCAGCCTCCAGCCTCACAACAAGATTCCAGCCTCCAGCCTCCAGCCTCCAGCCTCACACCAAGTCTCCAGCCGCCAGCCTCACCCCAAGTCTCCAGCCTCCAGTCTCGCCTCTCCCCAGGTCTCCAGCCTCCAGCCTCGACTCGCACCGTCTCCAGCCTCCAGCCTCGCCTCGCCCCAAGTCCCCAGAGTCCAGACTCCCCTCGCCCCAAGTCTCCAGCCTCGCAGCAAGACTCCAGCCTCACCCCAAGTCTCCAGACTCTTGCCTCCAGCCTCACCTCAAGTCTCCAGCATCCAGCCTCCAGCCTCGCCCCAAGTCTCCAGCCTCCAGCCTCGCCTCGCCCCAAGACCCCAGTCTCCAGACTCCCCTCGCCCCAAGTCTCCAGCTTCGCCGCAAGTCTCCAGCCTCCAGTCTCCAGCCTCGCCCCAAGTCTCCAGCCTCCAGCCTCCAGCTTCACTCCAAGTCTCCAGCCTCCAGCCTCCAGCCTCGCCCCAAGTCTCCAGCCTCCAGCCTCACCCCAAGTCTCCAGCCTCCAGTCTCCTCTCGCCCCAGGTCTCCAGCCTCCAGCCTCGCCTCGCCCCAAGTCTCCAGCCTCCAGCATCGCCTCACCCAAGTCTCCAGCCTCCAGACTCGCCTCGCCCCAAGTCTCCAGCCTCCAGCCTCGCCTCGCCCCAAGTCTCCAGCCTCCAGTCTCCAGCCTCGCCCCAAGTCTCCAGCCTCCAGTCTCGCCTCGCCCCAAGTCTCCAGTCTCCAGCCTCGTCTCACCGCAAGTCTCCAGCCTCGCCCCAAGTCTCCAGCCTCCAGCCTCCAGCTACACTCCAAGTCTCCAGCCTCCAGCCTCGCCCCAAGTCTCCATCCTCCAGCCTCACCTCAAGGCTCCAGCCTCCAGTCTCGCCTCGCCCCAGGTCTCCAGCCTCCAGCCTCGCCTCGCCTCAAGTCTCCACCCTCCAGCCTGGCCTCACCCAAGTCTCCAGCATCCAGCCTCGCCTCGCCCCAAGTCTCCAGCCTGCAGCCTCACCTCGCCTGGCCACAAGTGTCCAGCCTCCAGCCTCGCCACGCCCCAAATCTCCAGCCTCCAGCCTCAACTCGCACTAAGTCTCCAACCTCCAGCCTCGCCTCGCCCCAAGTCCCCAGTTTCCAGTCTCCCCTCGCCCCAAGTCTCCAGCCTCCAGTCTCCAGCCTGGCCCCAAGTCTCCAGCCTCCAGACTACAGCCTCGCCCCAAGTCTCCAACCTCCAGCCTCCAGCCTCGCCCCAAGTCTCCAGCCTCCAGCCTCGCCTCGCCCCAAGTCCCCAATCTCCAGCCTCTCCTTGCCCCAACTCTCCAGCCTCGCCCCGTCTCCAGCCTCCAGCCTCCAGCCTCGCCACAAGTCTCCAGCCTCGCCTCGCCACAAGACTCCAGCCTCGCCTCGCCCCAAGTCTCCAGCCTTCAGCCTCACCGCAAGTATCCAGCCTCCAGCCTCGCCTCGCCCCAAGTCTCCAGCCTCTCCTCATCCCAAGTCTCCAGCCTCGCCTTGCCCCAAGTCTCCAGCCTCGACTCGCCCCATGTCTCCAGCCTCGCCTCGCCCCAAGTCTCCAGCCAACAGTCTCACCCCATCTCCAGCCTCATCTCGCCCCAAGTCTCCAGCCTCGCCTCGCCCGAAGTCTCCAGCCATCAGCCTCCAGCCTCGCCCCAAGGCTCCATCCTCGCCTTGACCCATCTCCAGCATCCAGCCTCGCCTCGCCCCAAGTCTCCAGCATCCAGCCTCGCCTCGCCCCAAGTATCCAGCCTCCAGTTCGCTTCGACCCATGTCTCCAGCCTCCAGCCTCGCCTCGCCCCAAGTCTCCGACTTCCAGCCACGGCGCGCACCAAGTCTCCAGCCTCCAGCCTCACCTCGCACCAAGTCTCCAGCCTCCAGTCTCCAGCCTCACCCCAAGTCTCCAGCTTCCAGCCTCCAGCCTCACCCCGTCTCCAGCCTCCAGCCTCCAGGCTCGCCCCAAGTCTCCAGCCTCCAGCCTCGACTCGCCCCAAGTCCGCAGTCTCCAGACTCCCCTCGCCCCAAGTCTCCAGCCTCCTGCCTCGCCTCGCCCCAAGTCTCCAGTCTCCAGCCTTGCCTCGCCCCAAGTCTCCAGCCTCCAGCCTCCAGCCTTGCCCCAAGTCTCCAGCCTCACCCCAAGTCACCAGCCTCCAGCCTCTGCCTCGCCCCGTCTCCAGCCTCCAGCCTCCAGCCTCACCCCAAGTCTCAAGCCTTGCCTCGCCCCAAGTCTCCAGCCTCGGCTCGCCGCAAGTCTCCAGCCTCGCCTGGCCACAAGCCTCCAGCCTCGCATCGCCCCAAGTCTCCAGCCTTCAGCCTCACCCCAAGTCTCCAGCTTCCAGCCTCACCCCAAGTCTCCAGCCTCCAGTCTCACCTCGCCCCAGGTCTCCAGCCTCCAGCCTCGCCTCGCCTCAAGTCTCCACCCTCCAGCCTGGCCTCACCCAAGTCTCCAGCATCCAGCCTCGCCTCGCCCCAAGTCTCCAGCCTCCAGCCTCACCTCGCCTGGCTACAAGTGTCCAGCCTCCAGCCTCGCCTCGCCCCAAATCTCCAGCCTCCAGCCTCAACTCGCACTAAGTCTCCAGCCTCCAGCCTCGCCTCGCCCCAAGTCCCCAGTTTCCAGTCTCCCCTCGCCCCAAGTCTCCAGCCTCCAGTCTCCAGCCTGGCCCCAAGTCTCCAGCCTCCAGACTACAGCCTCGCCCCAAGTCTCCAACCTCCAGCCTCCAGCCTCGCCCCAAGTCTCCAGCCTCCAGCCTCGCCCCAAGTCTCCAGCCTCCAGCCTCGCCTCGCCCCAAGTCCCCAATCTCCAGCCTCTCCTTGCCCCAACTCTCCAGCCTCGCCCCGTCTCCAGCCTCCAGCCTCCAGCCTCGCCACAAGTCTCCAGCCTCGCCTCGCCACAAGACTCCAGCCTCGCCTCGCCCCAAGTCTCCAGCCTTCAGCCTCACCGCAAGTATCCAGCCTCCAGCCTCGCCTCGCCCCAAGTCTCCAGCCTCTCCTCATCCCAAGTCTCCAGCCTCGCCTCGCCCCAAGTCTCCAGCCTCGACTCGCCCCATGTCTCCAGCCTCGACTCGCCCCAAGTCTCCAGCCAACAGTCTCACCCCATCTCCAGCCTCATCTCGCCCCAAGTCTCCAGCCTCGCCTCGCCCGAAGTCTCCAGCCATCAGCCTCCAGCCTCGCCCCAAGGCTCCATCCTCGCCTCGCCCCGTCTCCAGCATCCAGCCTCGCCTCGCCCCAAGTCTCCAGCATCCAGCCTCGCCTCGCCCCAAGTCTCCGACTTCCAGCCACGGCGCGCACCAAGTCTCCAGCCTCCAGCCTCACCTCGCACCAAGTCTCCAGCCTCCAGTCTCCAGCCTCACCCCAAGTCTCCAGCTTCCAGCCTCCAGCCTCACCCCGTCTCCAGCCTCCAGCCTCCAGGCTCGCCCCAAGTCTCCAGCCTCCAGCCTCGACTCGCCCCAAGTCCGCAGTCTCCAGACTCCCCTCGCCCCAAGTCTCCAGCCTCCTGCCTCGCCTCGCCCCAAGTCTCCAGTCTCCAGCCTTGCCTCGCCCCAAGTCTCCAGCCTCCAGCCTCCAGCCTCGCCCCAAGTCTCCAGCCTCACCCCAAGTCACCAGCCTCCAGCCTCCAGCCTCGCTCCGTCTCCAGCCTCGCCCCAAGACTCCACCCTCGCCTGGCCCCAAGTCTCCAGCCTCCAGCCTCGACTCGCACCGTCTCCAGCCTCCAGCCTCGATTCGCCCCAAGTCCCCAGAGTCCAGACTCCCCTCGCCCCAAGTCTCCAGCCTCGCAGCAAGTCTCCAGCCTCCAGTCTCCAGCCTCACCACAAGTCTCCAGACTCCAGCCTCCAGTCTCACCTCAAGTCTCCAGCCTGCAGCCTCACCTCGCCTGGCCACAAGTGTCCAGCCTCCAGCCTCGCCACGCCCCAAATCTCCAGCCTCCAGCCTCAACTCGCACTAAGTCTCCAGCCTCCAGCCTCGCCTCGCCCCAAGTCCCCAGTTTCCAGTCTCCCCTCGCCCCAAGTCTCCAGCCTCCAGTCTCCAGCCTGGCCCCAAGTCTCCAGCCTCCAGACTACAGCCTCGCCCCAAGTCTCCAACCTCCAGCCTCCAGCCTGGCCCCAAGTCTCCAGCCTCCAGCCTCGCCTCGCCCCAAGTCCCCAATCTCCAGCCTCTCCTTGCCCCAACTCTCCAGCCTCGCCCCGTCTCCAGCCTCCAGCCTCCAGCCTCGCCACAAGTCTCCAGCCTCGCCTCGCCACAAGACTCCAGCCTCGCCTCGCCCCAAGTCTCCAGCCTTCAGCCTCACCGCAAGTATCCAGCCTCCAGCCTCGCCACGCCCCAAGTCTCCAGCCTCTCCTCATCCCAAGTCTCCAGCCTCGCCTTGCCCCAAGTCTCCAGCCTCGACTCGCCCCCATGTCTCCAGCCTCGCCTCGCCCCAAGTCTCCAGCCAACAGTCTCACCCCATCTCCAGCCTCATCTCGCCCAAAGTCTCCAGCCTCGCCTCGCCCGAAGTCTCCAGCCATCAGCCTCCAGCCTCGCCCCAAGGCTCCATCCTCGCCTTGACCCGTCTCCATGCATCCAGCCTCGCCTCGCCCCAAGTCTCCAGCATCCAGCCTCGCCTCGCCCCAAGTATCCAGCCTCCAGTTCGCTTCGACCCATGTCTCCAGCCTCCAGCCTCGCCTCGCCCCAAGTCCTCCCGACTTCCAGCCACGGCGCGCACCAAGTCACCAGCCTCCAGCCTCACCTCGCACCAAGTCTCCAGCCTCCAGTCTCCAGCCTCACCCCCAAGTCTCCAGCTTCCAGCCTCCAGCCTCACCCCGTCTCAGCCTCCAGCCTCCAGGGCTCGCCCAAGTCTCCAGCCTCCAGCCTCGACTCGCCCCAAGTCCGCAGTCTCCAGACTCCCCTCGCCCAAGTCTCCAGCCTCCTGCCTCGCCTCGCCCCAAGTCTCCAGCCTCCAGCCTCCAGCCTCGCCCCAAGTCTCCAGCCTCACCCCAAGTCACCAGCCTCCAGCCTCCAGCCTCGCTCCGTCTCCAGCCTCGCCCCAAGACTCCACCCTCGCCTGGCCCCAAGTCTCCAGCCTCCAGCCTCGACTCGCACCGTCTCCAGCCTCCAGCCTCGATTCGCCCCAAGTCCCCAGAGTCCAGACTCCCCTCGCCCCAAGTCTCCAGCCTCGCAGCAAGTCTCCAGCCTCCAGTCTCCAGCCTCACCACAAGTCTCCAGACTCCAGCCTCCAGTCTCACCTCAAGTCTCCAGCCTCCAGCCTCCAACCTCGCCCAAGTCTCGAGCCTCCAGCCTCCCCTGGCCCCAAGTCTCCAGCTTCGCCGCAAGTCTCCAGCTTCACTCCAAGTCTCAGCCTCCATCCTCCAGCCTCGCCGCAAGTCTCAGCCTCCAGCCTCACCCCCAAGTCTCCAGCCTCCAGTCTCGTCTCGCCCCAGGTCTCCAGCCTCCAGCCTCACCTCAAGCCCCCAGCATCGAGACTCCAGCCTCACCCCAAGTCTCCAGCCTCCAGCCTCGCCTCGCCCCAAGTCCCCAGTCTCCAGACTCCCCTCGCCCCAAGTCTGCAGCCTCCAGTCTCCAGCCTCGCCCCAAGTCTCCAGCCTCCAGCCTCCAGCTTCACTCCAAGTCTCCAGCCTCCAGCCTCCCAGCCTCGCCCCAAGTCTCCAGCCTCCAGCCTCACCCCAAGTCTCCAGCCTCCAGCCTCGCCTCGCCCCAAGTCTACAGCCTCCAGCCTCCAGCCTCTGCCCCCAAGTCTCCAGCCTCACCCCAAGTCACCAGCCTCCAGCCTCTGCCTCGCCCCGTCTCCAGCCTCCAGCCTCCAGCCTCACCCCAAGTCTCAAGCCTTGCCTCAGCCCAAGTCTCCAGCCTCAGCTAGACGCAAGTCTCCAGCCTCGCCTGGCCACAAGCCTCCAGCCTCGCATCGCACCAAGTCTCCAGACTTCAGCCTCACCCCAAGTCTCCAGCTTCCAGCCTCACCCCAAGTCTCCAGCCTCCAGTCTCAGCCTCGTCCCAGGTCTCCAGCCTCCAGCCTCGCCTCGCCTCACGTCTCCACCCTCCAGCCTGGCCTCACCCAAGTCTCCAGCATCCAGCCTCGCCTCGCCCCAAGTCTCCAGCCTCCAGCCTCGCCTCGCCTGGCCCCAAGTCTCCAGCCTCCAGCCTCGCCTCGCCCCAAATCTCCAGCCTCCAGCCTCAAATCGCACTAAGTCTCCAGCCTCCAGCCTCACCTCGCAACCAAGTCTCCAGCCTCCAGTCTCCAGCCTCACCCCAAGTCTCCAGCTTCCAGCCTCCAGCCTCACCCCGTCTCCAGCCTCCAGCCTCCAGGCTCGCCCCAAGTCTCCAGCCTCCAGCCTCGGACTCGCCCCAAGTCCGCAGTCTCCAGACTCCCCTCGCCCCAAGTCTCCAGCCTCCTGCCTCGCCTCGCCCCAAGTCTCCAGTCTCCAGCCTTGCCTCGCCCCAAGTCTCCAGCCTCCAGCCTCCAGCCCTCGCCCCAAGTCTCCAGCCTCACCCCAAGTCACCAGCCTCCAGCCTCCAGCCTCGCTCCGTCTCCAGCCTCGCCCAAGACTCCACCTCTGCCTGGCCCCAAGTCTCCAGCCTCCAGCCTCGACTCGCACCGTCTCCAGCCTCCAGCCTCGATTCGCCCCAAGTCCCCAGAGTCCAGACTCCCCTCGCCCCAAGTCTCCAGCCTCGCAGCAAGTCTCCAGCCTCCAGTCTCCAGCCTCACCACAAGTCTCAGACTCCAGCCTCCAGTCTCACCTCAAGTCTCCAGCCTCCAGCCTTCCAACCTCGCCCCAAGTCTCGAGCCTCCAGCCTCCCCTGGCCCCAAGTCTCCAGCTTCGCCGCAAGTCTCCAGCCTCCAGTCTCCAGCCTCGCCCCAAGTCTCCAGCTTCACTCCAAGTCTCCAGCCTCCATCCTCCAGCTCGCCGCAAGTCTCCAGCCTCCAGCCTCACCCCAAGTCTCCAGCCTCCAGTCTCGTCTCGCCCCAGGTCTCCAGCCTCCAGCCTCACCTCAAGCCCCAGCATCGAGACTCCAGCCTCACCCCAAGTCTCCAGCCTCCAGCCTCGCCTCGCCCCAAGTCCCCAGTCTCCAGACTCCCCTCGCCCCAAGTCTGCAGCCTCCAGTCTCCAGCCTCGCCCCAAGTCTCCAGCCTCCAGCCTCCAGCTTCACTCCGTCTCCAGCCTCCAGCCTCCAGCCTCGCCCCAAGTCTCCAGCCTCCAGCCTCACCCCAAGTCTCCAGCCTCCAGCCTAGCCTCGCCCCAAGTCTACAGCCTCCAGCCTCCAGCCTTGCCCCAAGTCTCCAGCCTCACCCCAAGTCACCAGCCTCCAGCCTCTGCCTCGGCCCCGTCTCCAGCCTCCAGCCTCCAGCCTCACCCCAAGTCTCAGAGCCTTGCCTCAGCCCAAGTCTCCAGCCTCAGCTAGCCGCAAGTCTCCAGCCTCGCCTGGCCACAAGCCTCCAGCCTCGCATCGCCCCAAGTCTCCAGACTTCAGCCTCACCCCAAGTCTCCAGCTTCCAGCCTCACCCCAAGTCTCCAGCCTCCAGTCTCGCCTCGTCCCAGGTCTCCAGCCTCCAGCCTCGCCTCGCCTCAGGTCTCCACCCTCCAGCCAGGCCTCACCCAAGTCTCCAGCATCCAGCCTCGCCTCGCCCCAAGTCTCCAGCCTCCAGCCTCGCCTCGCCTGGCCCAAGTCTCCAGCCTCCAGCCTCGCCTCGCCCCAAATCTCCAGCCTCCAGCCTCAAATCGCACTAAGTCTCCAGCCTCCAGCCTCGCCTCGCCCCAAGTCCCCAGTCTCCAGTCTCCCCTCGCCCCAAGTCTCCAGCCTAGCCCAAGTCTCCAGCCTCCAGCCTACAGCCTCGCCCCAAGTCTCCAGCCTCCAGCCTCCAGCCTCGCCCCAAGTCTCCAGCCTCCAGCCTCGCCTCACCCCAAGTCCCCAATCTCCAGCCTCTCCTCGCCCCAAATCTCCAGCCTCGCCCCGTCTCCAGCCTCCAGCCTCAAGCCTCGCCACAAGTCTCCAGCCTCGCCTCCGCCACAAGCCTCCAACCTCGCCTCGCCCCAAGTCTCCAGCCTTCAGCCTCACCGCAAGTATCCAGCCTCCAGTCTCGCCTCGCCCCAGTCTCCAGCCTCCAGGCTCGCCTCACCCAAGTCTCCAGTCTCCAGCCTCGCCTCGCCCCAAGTCTCCAGCCTCTCCTCGCCCCAAGTCTCCAGCCTCGCCTCACCACAAGTATCCAGCCTCAAATCTCGCCCCAAGTCCCCAGCCTCCAGCCGCGCCCCAAGTCTCCAGCCTCCAGCCTCGGCTCGCCCCAAGTCTCCAGCCTCCAGCCTCGCCTCGCCACAAGTCTCCGCCTCCAGCCTCGCCTCGCCCCACGTCGCCAGCCTCCAGCCTCGCCTCGCCCCAAGTCCCCAATCTCCAGCCTCCCCTCGCCCCGTCTCCAGCCACGCCCCAAGTCTCCAGCCTCCAGTCTCCAGCATCGCCCCAAGTCTCAGCCTCCAGCCTCCAGCCTCACAACAAGATTCCAGCCTCCAGCCTCCAGCCTCCAGCCTCACACCAAGTCTCCAGCCGCCAGCCTCACCCCAAGTCTCCAGCCTCCAGTCTCGCCTCTCCCCAGGTCTCCAGCCTCCAGCCTCGA